>NW_007232625.1:12000-20990 GCF_000164805.1 Carlito syrichta
TCCCACCACTGTCGATCCTTTTCCTATAGTATTACAATAGATGATCAAGGTCCACTTATCAGTGAGAACATGTGACACCCAGATCTTTGTTGCTGTGAAAGATCACTCAGTGTTTTATACTCTAGTGCCATCCAGGTTGCTGCGAAATCATGATTTTGTTCTTTTTTATGGCTGTGTAGTATTCCATTGTGAATATGTACCACATTTTAAAAATCCAGTCCTCTTTTGATGGACAGCATGGTTGGTTCCAGGTTCTTGCTATTGTGATCAATGCTGCAATAAACATATGTGTGCAGGTTCCTTTTTTATAGAGTGATTTGAGTTCTTCAGGGTATATTCCTAGTAGGGGGATTGCAGAGTCATATGGGAGGTCGATATTTAGACCTTTTAGGAATCGCCACACTGCTTTCCACAGAGGTTGCACTAGTTTACACTCACACCAACAGTGTAGAAGTTTTCTCTTTTTGCCACATCCTCTCCAGCATCTGTTATTTTTTGTTATTAATAATAGCTATTCTGACTGGAGTTAGGTGGTATCTCAGTGTAGTTTTAATTTGCATCTCCTTGATGATTAGTGAGGTTGAACATTTCTTCATGTGTCTGTTGGTTGCTCATATATCTTCTTTTGAGAAGTGTCTGTTCATTTCTTTTGCCCACTTTATAATGGGGTTGTTTGTTTTTTTCTTTTCAGTACGTTTGAGTTCCCTCTAGATCCAAGATGTTAGGCCTTTGTCAGACATGGAGTTGGCAAATACTTTTTCCCAGTCTGTGGGCTGTCTTCCTGCTTTCTTGATGGTTTCTTCGGTTTTGCAGAAGCTTGTCAGTTTAATGAGGTCCCACTTGTCTATCTTATCTCATATGGCATGGGCACTTGGGGTTTTGATCAGAAATGAGTTGCTGGTTCCAACTTCCATAAGGGTGTCTCCTGCATTTTCCAAGGTTCTTAAAGTTTGAGGTTTTATGTTTAGGTCTTTGGTCCATTTAGAATTGAATTTGTGTATGGGGATAGATAGGGGTCTTGTTTTAATCTTCTGCATGTGGTAAGCCAGTTTTCCCAGCACCATTTATTGCAAATGTTCTCTTCTGGGATCGGTGGCTCAGCCTGTAATCCTGTGCCTTTGGGAGGCTGAGGTGAGTAGACTGCCTGAGCCCGTGGGTTCAAGACCCACCTGGGCAGCGAGACCTCATCTTTACAATAAATCTAAAAAAGAAAATTAGCCAGGCATGGTAGTGCATGCCTATAATTCCAGCTACTCGGAAGCCTGAGGCGGAAGGATCGCCGGAGTCCAGCAGGCGAGGTTGCGGTGGCTGGGAGCGGACACTGCACTCCAGTCTGGGTGACTGAGTGAGACTCCAACTCAAAAAAAAAAAAGAAAATGTTCTCCTCCTCTCTCCAGTGATTTGTGGTAGAGGCTTTGTCGAAGGGTAGTTGGTTGAGAAATTGAGGCTTTGGTTCTGGAATCTCAATGTCATTCCATTGGTCTATGTGCCTATTCTTGTACCAATTTCAGGCTGTTTTGATTATTGTAGCCTTATAATAAAGTTTAAAGTCTGGTAGTGTGATACTTCCTATTTTTGTTTTTGTTTTTGCTGTGGATTGTTTTGGCTATTCGTGGTCATTTTCGTTTCCATATGAATTCCTATATTACATTTTCAGGTATGAGAAGAATGCTGCTGATAGTTTAATGGGTATTGAGTTAAATCTGTAGATTACCTTGGGTAGGATTGAGGCAGAGGCCCTTCTAAAACAGAGATAAAGACCTTCCCAGAATAGAGAAAAAATACCAGCCAAAAAATACCCAATCAAAAAATGCCGGTTGCCATATAAGAAAGACAAAATGGCTAAAATGTATTAGAAGACAATGTCCCATTGCGTTTGGAGCTCAGCTTTTGGATGTGAATCTGCTGGGTCAGTGCCAGCACAGATAAACACTGCTTCCTGGCACCAAAAAAAAAAAAAAAATTCTTGGTGTCTCATCTCTCTGTGTAAGAATCCTGACACATTTTTGGTGCATTGGCCAGGAAATTGGGAGGCAGAGAGAGTGTTTTCACTTCCTTTGTCAGTGGGGTGTGACCCCCCCCAGATTGCCAGAAGAGGTGACTTCACCTGGTGCCAGTGGACTGATTGATCTGTAGGGGACTAGCCCTACTAGCCTGCTGAGGGAAGGACCCTGGGAGCACAAAGGAACCCAGTGAGGCCCAGGAACCAACCAAAGCAGTACTACCCATCAGATTGGTAAGAACTTCGTTCGATTTGGTAAAGCCTGACACTAAGAGATAAAGGGGAGCCTGATCACCTACAAGTGTTGCCACTATAGTCCCACAGGGTGACAAAACTGTAGCCCTAAGGCACTGGGTGGCAGGTTGGAGATATTGTGTGAATGGGAGTGAATGAGATGCTACCTAGTGATGAAGTGGAAGTAGAGTTGGGAGAAATACTGAAATCTGCAAGAAACCTCCAATAAGATGGGTTGAGCCTTTCAAGAAGGGCCTGCCTGGAGTCCTAAGGTCTGCCAGAAATCTCCATTACAGGAGATTGAGCACCCTTTTGGAAAACTCCAGAATTGCACAGACTAATCCTGTAACCAAGAATGGGTAATAAACAGTATAGGTCTCGGAAGGGAAGTCAGAAGGACTCCCTTAAAATTCTCCCAGATAGTCTGCTGGGGAAAATGTTGGAAGGTTGGAAAAATGATTTTCCCTAAGAAGAAGGGAAAAAAGAGAATGATTGAATTTTTTATTTTTAGCTGGACAAAGAAACCTATACTTAAACCCTCAGTCTTTTGGCCAGAGTTTGGTTCTAATAAAGTGTTTGTTAGAGAGATGAGAAAAGCAGAGGCAGAAAGCTCAAATTATGATAAATACTGTCAAAAGTGGATCAGAAACAAAGAAATGGGAGGCCACGTGGATGGGCTCCAAAAGCTAGAGAGGGCAAACTGGAGAAAGAAGCAACCCTAAGGAGAAAGGGCAGGAAATTTTAGTCCAAAGGAAACTTAAAAAGTCTTGGGACTTAATAAGACATTGTAAATTGTGGTTTAAATGTTATGCGACCAAAACTAGAGGCTTATATTCTAAACTATTTAAAGAGGACCCAAACCTTCTTAAGTGGACTGAGGAAAAATGACACAATTAAAATAAAACTTACAGCAAGTCTTAAGTACCACTCCTGTCCTAGTCCTCCCTTCTTAAAAAAGGCCTATTTTTGCTCCGGCGGGGAAGATGGTGGCCGAGTCAGTCCGTCTATGTGAGTCCCTGTGTGAGTGAGTGAGTGTATGGGAAATTTCGTATATGTGCTGGTGAGTGAGTGGGTGTGTGAGTGGCTGACAGAGGAGGGCTAGGGATCTAGCACCCAGGGATCTCCTGGTGCAGTGGCTGGTGCCACAGCATCTGGGCTTGGACTCTAGCAATTCCCAGGATGCAGAAGCAGAGTACCATTTTCTCTTTCTTTTCTTTCTTTTTAAATCAACAAATCCTGCCTGGCAAGAAAACATTGAGAGAGACTGTCTAAGTGGAACTCGTGAGTGAGTGGCCAGGCCCCGGTTACAACAGCAAGTGCTGCAGCTTCTCTACTTCATCCATGGCTCTTCCTGGGTTGCAGAAGTGGAGAACCATTGTTTTTTTCAAAATGGACAGAAGTTTTCCTTTGGAAAAGCAGCAGGGAGACACTATTGTCCCACATGCTCCCTCACCATTGAAGCAGGAGAGAGACCGCTCTGAATTGTCTCATCACTTCAGCACCTTGCAGGGCACTGGAAGGGGCTGCAGACAGAGTCCAGAGGCAAGTTCCCATGGAAGAGGACAAGAAAGGTACCCCACCACCATATTGAAGGTGGGGCAAAAAAGTGCTCCAACTTGCCATCATGGACCAACAGATCTGATGTCTGTGACTGGCGAATCAACTACTTAGGGCTTGATTGTGCCCAAAGGGAATATCCTGAGAGGGCAAACTCCAGAGGGACCTGACAAGTGCTGAGTTCCAGGTGCCTCACCCCCTAGTCTCATCCAGCTGTGGGATAAAGGGTGTGGCCAGAAAAGAAGAAGGAAGAACTCCAAAGAGATCAGTGGTGAGTCCGGGGCTGACACAAATTCCCTCTTTCCCAGCAATCCTCTGAACATCAGACCCACACAGCTGGGCCAACACTGAGAGGGACAAACCCAGGCAGAGCCTGGACTTCAGTCACAATAGGAGAGCTCCATTCCAGGATAGGCCTGACTGGGGCACTCCAGGGGGAGTACATACCTGGGGAAGAGACAGTCCTGTACCTCCCCACCAGAGATCTCCCAGTCCATACAAGAGTGGGAAGGGAGGCCTGCAGCCCCACCCACCTCCACTGTCCCTCCTCCTTCCCTTATTCATTCCTTGAGGAGAGAGTGAAAGAGGTGGCTCTGCAGGAGTGACTTGATTAGAGGAACAATTACAGAGCCTATCACAAGAGGGCAGGATTTTGGGGGAGTTTGTTTGTTTGTTTTTGTTTTTTAATTTTCAATAAATTTTTAATTAAAAAATTTTTTTTGACTGCTTGCTTGTTAGTCCATCTATTTAAAAAATACTTTTCCTTTGTTCATGAATGTGTTTGTGAGGGTTTGATCTGCATACCCCGCAAAAAATTTATTTTATTTTTCTTTCTTTTTATGTTTCCTTAATCTTTTGTCATTTACTGTTTTTGCATGTATGTGAATGATTGGGCATTCATCTTTTGATTTTGATGTGGTTGTGGGTTTCTGTTCTTTTGTTTTTGGGTCTTTTTTTATATTAATTTTTTGTAGTTTAAGGGGAATGTCAAAAGATATGTGAGGGTTTGACCTGAATCCCTCCCATTCTTCTGCTCCCCTTCAGTCTTTCTGTATTTCTTCTCTATTCACTTTGTGCTAGGCATGTGTGTGTGTGTTTAGTTTTCTTGGGGGTCTTTTTTATTGATGTTTGTTTTGTTTTGTTGTTATTCCAGTTTGTTTTGGAATGTGTGTGTATGTGTTTAATTGCTTTTGCACTGGTTTCTGCTTTTCATTGTCACATAGAGTAGTAGTGGGGAGTGGGTCTTAAGGAATACATAGGACAATAAGTGAACATTTTAATTTGCAAGTGATATCTGATTCCTAGCACCCATCCCCCACTTTATTTGAATTTGAAAAACTACAAGAGACAGCAAAGCTTCCCATCCACCATCCTATTTCATAGTAAAACAAATCTAGAAACAAGATCAGGGAAGAATAGAGGTCTGAGCAAACATCAGAAGGGAAAGCCTCTTCCACTGACACTGGATCACTGAATAGCAGAACTAAAGAGAAAAACAAGAGAACTGTCACAAGGAAAAGCCAAAGGAAGACCTCAGACAATATCAAGTGTACCAAAGACAAAACTCCTGAAAAATCAGACCTTGGTGCCCAAACAATGGAAGTCTCAAAGACTGTCCCCAGAATACAACAGGGATTAGGGAATGGTTGGAAAGAGTGAATAGGACTCAAGAAAGACAAGATGTAATACTGTAAGAACTTGTAACCGAAATTTTGGCAATAAAAAATTTCATTCAGGAAATAAATAACAAGATAACAAGCATGGAAAACAGAATTAATCTAGCTGAAGAAAGAATCTCAGAACCTGAAGACCAGAACATGGAATTAACCCGATCTGTAAAAAACATAGAAAGAAGACTCAGAAAGGAAGAACAAAGCCTACAAGAGATGTGCAATTATATAAAGAGGCTGAACCTATGCCTGATTGGGGTCCCATAAGAAGAAAGGGAAATGGAGAACAACTTGGAGGAAGTATTCAGGGAAATAATCCAAGAAATCTTTCCCCATCTCATCAGAGATGTGACCAACCAAGCATAAGAGATACAGAGAACACCCACAAGACATCAGGTGAAAAGACCAACCCCTTGATACATAGTAATTCACCTACACAAAGTAGGAACAAGTGAAAAAGTCCTAAAGGCAGCAAGAGAGAAAGTTCAGACTACCTACCAGGGAAAACTAGCCAGAATAGCAGCAGACCTATCAACAGGAACACTACAAGCAAGAAGAGACTAGAGCCCTATATTCAAAGTCCTCAAAGATAAACAATTTCAACCAAGAATTTCCTATCCAGAAACACCCAGCTTCATCAGTGATGGAGAATTAAAATCCTTTTCAGGCATTCAATGCCTAAGAGATTATGTAGCTTCCAGACCATCTCTACAGAAGACACTTAAAAGGTATTAGGCACAGAAGAAAGAAGAAAAAGATTGACCACACACTTCCAACAAGAACAGCAGAGCACAGAATCAGCAGAGAATACAGCACAACAAGAAACTTGAGAACACACACATAGATTAACTCCAAAGCCAAAAGAAAAGAGGTAAACAAAGGAAATCTTTATGATAACCTCATACAGGGATAAACAATCACATTTCAATAATCAGTCTGAATGTGAATGGACTAAATGCACTAATGAGAAGATACAGAATGGCGAACTGGAGAAGAAACCATGACCCAATTATTTGCTGCATCCAGGAAACTCAGCTCACTTCAAGGAATGCAAACCGACTCTAAGTTATAGGTTGGGAAACACGTTTCCAGGCAAATGGATCACAAAAGAGGCAGGAGTTGCGATCTTAATATCAGACAAAACAATCTTTAAGCTAGCAAAAATTTAAAAAGATGCAAAAGGACACTACATAACGATAAAAGGTTCAATTCATCAACAAGAAATATCCATCTTAAACATATACACACCCAATACAGGAGCACTAGCATTTATAAAGCTACTACTAAGTAAACTAAAAAAAGATATTGACCTAACACTATTATAGCAAGGGACTTGAATACCCCACTGACAGCCCTAGTTAGATCACTGAGGCCAAAAATCAACAAAGAGATCTAGAACCTAAACTTGACACTCAACCAAATGGACTTAATAGATACCTACAGATTATTTCACCCAACAAGCACAGAATACACATTCTACTCATCACCACATGGAATGCACTTCAAGACTGATTATATCCTTGGTCATAAATCGAGCATAAACAAATTCCATAAGGTTGAATTATTGCCATGCACATTCTGAGACCACAGTGGAATAAAAATCAACACCACCAACATTTCCCCATAGCCCACAAAGACATGGACATTAAATAGCATGATGCTGAACAACTACTGGGTCAACAATGAAATCAAAGCAGAAATTGAAAGATTTTTGGAAACAAATGAAAGTGAAGAAACATCTTACCAAAAACCTCTTGAATGCCCTGAAAACAGTTCTCAAAGGAGAATTTATATCTCTACAAGCACACATCAAGAAAACAAAGAAATCAGAAGTTGAGAGCCTAACAAATCACCTAAGGGAGCTGCAAAGAGAAGACCACTAAAACCCCAACTTTAGCAGAAGAATCCAAATCACAAAAATAAACCGCCCAAATATGATACATAAAAGACAAAAATATCATAGAAAACATCAACAGAACAAAAACTGTTTTTTTGAAAGAATTAACAAGATTGCTGGGCCCCTAGCCAGAATGACCAAGAAAAAGAGAGAAAAAGCCCAAATAAACACAATCAGAAATACAAAAGATCAAATCACCACAGACCCCAAAGAAATACAAAAGATTATCAGAGATTACTATATACAACTGTATAAAAAAAACCTTAACAACCTAAATGAAATGGAGGACTTTCTGACATCACACAACTTCCCCACGTTGAAATAAGAAGACACTGCGACACTAAATAGACCAATAACAACCCAGGAAATTGACTCTGTCATACAAAAACTACCTATCAATAAAAGCCCTGGACCGGATGGCTTTCCAGCAGAATTCCACAAAATGTCCAAGGAGGAGCTGATACCAATCTTACTGAAAGTATTCAAGACAATTGAGAAAGATGGAATTCCCCACAAATCATTTCATTTCATGAGCTAACATCACATTGATACCTAAACTGGGTAAAGATCCAACAAAAAAGAACTACAGGCCAATATCCCTTATAAACATAGATGCAAAAATCCTCAACAAGATTCTAGCAAATCAGATCCAGAAACACATCTCAAAAGCATCCACCATGACCAGGTAGGCTCCATCCCCAGGATGCAGGGCTGGTTCAGCATTCACAAGACCATAAACATCATTAAATGCATAAACAGATTTTTACAAGAAACACATGATTATCTCATTAGATGCAGAAAAAGCTTTCGATAAAATCCAACATCCCTTCTTGATAAAAACCCTCAAACACCCAGGTATAGAAGGAACATACCTCAAAATAATAATTCCCATCTACAATCAACCAAAAGTTAATATATTTCTCAATGAACAGAAGCTGAAAATATTTCAGCTGAAATCTGGAACAAGACAAGGATGCCCACCTTCTTATTCAATATTGTGTTGGAAGACCTATCTCGGCCATTAGAAAAGAGAAGGAAATCAGGGGTATCCAAATAGGAAAAGAGGAAGTCAATTATCCCTCTTTGCTGATCCTATACCTTGAAAATCCAAGAGAATCTGTCAAAAACCTGCTTGCTCTGATAAAGGACTTTGGCAAAGTGTCAGGGTACAAAATAACTGTGCAAAAAACAGCTGCATTTCTATGCACCAGCAACAAGCAGGCAGAGTCCCAAATAAAAAGCACAATCCCATTCACAATAGTCATAAAAATGAAATATCTCAGCATCTTCCTAACCAGAGAAGTGAAAGTCCTTTACAATGAGAACTAAAAGTCCTTTACAATGAGAACTACAAAACGCTGCTCAAAGAAATCCAAGAAGACATAAACATTTGGAAAAATATTCTATGCTCATGAATAGGAAGAATCAACATTGTCAAAATGTCCATCTTACCAAAGGCAATGTACAGATTCAGTGCAATACCCATTAAGTTACCAACATCATTCTTCTCAGTCCTGGAAATGACATACAGAAATTCATATGGAAACATAAACATCCACGAATAGTCAAAACAATCTTTAGCAAAAGAAATGAAGCAGGAGGTATTACACTTCCAGACTTAAAAATTTAT
>NW_007232626.1:0-32480 GCF_000164805.1 Carlito syrichta
CCCTAACTCTAGCTAAGAGTTTGTCTTGTTATTAAAATTCTTTATTTTTTATCTGACTTGATGGCTTCTAAGGATGGGTCTTCAAGCTCTGAAATCCTTCCTCTGCTTGGTGAGTCTGTTGTTAAGGTTTGGGGTTGTGTTTTTGAAATTCCTGCAGCAAGTGCTTAATTACCAGGAGCTCTATGTGTCTCTCTTAGAATGACTACATCACTTTCAATTACTGAACTGTTTTCCTGGCCTCTCTGATTTAAAAGTACATTTTCTCTTGGATCTTGATGAATTTCTTTACCACCCATATTCTGAATTCTACATCTGTCAAAACAGACAATTTGTTCTGTATATGATCTATTGCTTGGGAGCTGCTGAGATCACATCGGGGTGAAGCATTCTGGGTTTTTGTGTTGAAGTTCTTGCATTGATTTCTTCCCATCTATGGATGCTAATGCCTCTCCCCAGCCCCCACTTCCACCCCAATTTGTTTGCTATCTTTGATTTTTTTCTACTTTTTTGTCCTTTACAGGTGTGGCTGTGGTATATGCTGTCTATAGTCGATTGGGTTCCCTTCTGAGTATCTTTGAAAAGCCTATACTGTGGTCCCCTTGTTGCAGCTAGATAGAGTCTTGCTGTGGCTGTTTTGAGGGCTACCTAGTTGCACAGGTGTTCTGTTGGGTGTTGTAGTTCAGGCTGTAGGCCTGTAGACGGCATTTCAAAGTGAGGTTCAGTAACAGCAACTACACCTCAGTTGGACTTTCCAAGGACTGTCAGGCCTCAGCCACGGTGATCAAGTGAGTCAAGTACCTCCCTCACTCCTCTGGGACCTGTAGAAGGCTGTCCCCCCTGAGGAGAAGCAGCCAAGATGGGGGATAGTACAGGGTAGCCGACAGCTTGCTGGTCCCACCTGACTGCAAGATTGGCCTTGTAGAGGGTGCATGTCACTGTTGCAGAAAGCCTGCTTAGTGGCTCTGCTGCAGCTTGCCTGAGGTCAGTGGGTCTCTGCTGTCGAGTTCAGATGGGTGTGGGGTCTTGCATACTCCACAGGCCCAGCCAGCAGTGTGTCTGGTAGAGAGAAGCCTAGACTGGGGGATGGAGAGGCCCTGCTGGTGCCCTGACCACTCTCTTTTCACATTATTTTGGCTGCAGAGACTGAGGAGGGTGTGGCATGCAAACGTCACAGAGGGCCTGACCTACTCAGTGGCACTGATGGCTGGCCACCCCGAGGGTCGAGGTGGTGGGGCTCCGCTGCTGCATTCAGATGGGCGTGGGGCTCCTGCAAGCAATGAGCACCCAGGGAGAATCAGCCAAGATAGGGGTGGGCGATTTGGTACCTTGACTCCTCAGTGCCTCTGTTTCTTTCAGCTGCAGGGTCCCTGCTGGGGAGGCATGCTCCTGCTCGGCTGGGCTGCACCTTCTCTAATCCAAGGACAACAGCAGCAGAGGTTGCAGCAGCTGCCAAGCAGCTGCTCTTTATAGAGGAACTCTGAGATTCCTTCCTTGCTGGGTGGTGGCAGCCGGTGCTGAGCTGCATGGGAGTTGGTGACCTGAGTGGTTCCACAATGCCCCTGCACAGTCACCACTCAGAGCTCTACACTGGCCTGGGAGGTCACATGGGCTCGCCCTTAACTCAGATCACCTGGGTCCACAGCAGCGGGGTGGCTCCCTAGAGATTTTTCACTCACTCACTCACCCCCTTCACAACTGGGGGTCGCCTGCGTCTTCATACTGGGCTCATGTCTGCTGGTTGGCTGATGTCACTCCTCTGCAGCTAGTGGGACTCATCACTCTGTTGAGTCCAGAGGTGTGCTCTTCCTCATTTTCCTTGAAATGTAGACACTCCCTTCCTAATCCTGTCCCTCTCTGTGAGGTAGGCACACACCAGCTGCTTCTAGTCTGTCATTTTTGACAAAAGAAATGTTTCTGGGCATAGAATCGAATTGTTGGGAAAGAAGGCTTATTGCTTTTGTACTTTGTTTTTGAGTCAGAGTCTCACTCTGTCACCCAGGCTGGAATGCAGTGGCACACTCCTGGCCACTACAGCCTCGACCTGCTGGACTCTGGCGGTCCTTCTGCCTCAGCCTTCCAAGTGGCTGGAACAACAGGCGTGCACCACCATGCCTGGCTAATTTTTTTATTTCTTCTAGAGACAAAGTCTTGCCAAGTGGCCCAGGCTGGTTTCGAACCCATGGACTCAGGCAATCCTCTCACCTCTGCCTCCCAAAGTGCTGAGATGACAGACGTGAGCCACCACATCCAGCTGCTTTTATACTTTGTATTTAAGTCAGTATGACCTTTTTTTTTTACCATTTTTCTTTATCAAACAACTTTAAGGTGAAAAAATATGATTTTGAGAGGCAGTCTTAGAGTCAACAAATCCAGCATGAGCCACAGTCCTGCCGTGGGTGATAAGCCTAGGCTGGTTATTTAGTCACTCTGAATGTTTCCCTAACCATGAAATGAAAATTATGTACCTACTTTGCAGGGGTTCTCATGAAATAGAAAAATATACATAACGCACCACCTGGAACACAGTAGTTCTCAATACCATTATCATCATCATCGTCATCATTATTTGAATCAGAGTCTCACTTTCACCTAGAAAGTTCATGGCCACCACAGCCTCAGCCTGCTGGGTTCAGGCAATCCTTTTGCCTCAGTCTTCCAAGTACTGAAACCACAGGTGTGCATCACCACATCTAGCTTATTTTTTTTTTAATTTATTGTAGAGAGAAAGGTCTCACTAAGTTGCCCAGGCTGGTCTTGAACCCAATGGCTGTCACCTCAGCCTCCCAAAGTTCAGGGATTACAATAAATGATTAAAAACCACTCTGCTTTAATGGGGATAATTTAATGTGTGGTGATTGTAATTGGTTCTCTGTCTTCATTTCATTTGACACAAAAAAATTTCAAATCTGTGTTAAATTTGAGTCATTTCCTTAATCATAGGAGGAATTCCCTCTATATCAAAGCAGACAGCCAAGACCTCTGAATGTCTCACAGTGCAGGTCCTTGGCTCTGGGCAGAAAAAGAAACTTGTCTCTCCACGGCTGGATAAGGATTCAGTCCCTGGAGCTATTCAGAATAAAACTGTTGCTTTGCTGTTTATTCAAAAATGATGATGAATACCTCTTTTCTTTCCCATGCAAATGTGCATGCTTCTGGACACCTCGAATTTGTCACCTTCTGAATGAGATGTGAGTGCCCAGGACAGGGCCTACCAGCTCCACTGTCATCTCTGATGATAATATGGTTTGGGCCCATTGCTTGCTTTTTATTTTATTTATTTATTTATTTATTTTTGACTTGGAGTCTCACTCTGTCGCCCAGATTGGAGTTCAGTGGCTGCTTTCAGCCACCGCAGCCTCGACCTACTGGGCTCCAGCGATCCTTCCTCCTCAGCCTTCCGAGTAGCTGGAATTACAGGCACGCACTATGACACCCGGCTAATTTTTTTATTTATTGTAGAGATGAGGTCTCGCTGCCCAGGCGGGTCTCGAACCCGCGGGCTCAGGCAATCCACTCACCACAGCCTCCCAAAGGCGCGGGATTACAGGCTGAGCCACCGAGCCCGGCTTGCTTGCCTTTTTATAGGCAAGGTTGGAGCCTCCACTGGGACCAGGCTTTCAGATTTATTTCAGTGGGTGGATGGATGGGTGGCAAAGTGTTGGTGACCAGAGGGCAAGCTCAGATTAGTATCCTCAAGTGTGGGATTTCAGCTGTGCCCTCTGGAATGGGGTCTCTGGTGGTTTAAGCATGAAAATACTCATTTTGAAGATGCAAACAGAAATCAACATTTCAAAGGGTAGTGGTAGAAAAACCAACAGCCTTTGGAAGGTTGCAAGCTCATAGCCAGTTAATGCCATGTGTAGTTTGCTAATTTTTAGGTTCCATGGAACTGCTCTGTGAAAAGCTCTCCTTACCTCCTCTCCCTTTTGCCTATGTGTCTTGTCTTTGCTCCTTGTGACCTGGTTTCTTTCCTTCTTAGCATATTATTCTCTGGGCCTTGACTGATACACCATACATATATTTTCTATATGTTTTTCTTAAAGTGTGTTTTTGCTGTTTCTGTATCTCTTCCTCCACATTTGCTTTTATTCCTTCCTCTATTTTCCCCCTTATCTTTATCATGTGTCTGCTCCTTTCAATAATGTGACATAAAATAAAGTAATCCTTTATGAGATAAAATTGCTTTTAATAAAATGTCAAAATATGTTGAAATTTTTACGTTTCATGCTTGCTCTTAATTTAAAAAGTCTGAAATTGATTTTTTTGAGGTGGTTGATTAATGACATGTGATGAAAAGAAATACTCCTCATCCCTGCTCTAGAAGATGCAGAAGACACCCCTTCCACATTATGGTATTTGCTTAGCCATCAACAGTGTTTGACTATCTACGGTGATAGGAGAAGAATTGCCACCCAGTTCTAGTTAAACATAGAGAGGTTCTAGTAACCAGATGGTGTTTGCTTGGCAGTTTAACAAGCAAAGTGTTTATTGGCTCTGGAAGCCAATTCAGAGCATTCAAACAATGCTTCTGTCTATGTTTTTCTTTCCAGAGGGAGGTCATGGATTTGATGTTCCCATCAATTTTATTGTGTAGTAATTGTATGTTAGTTCTTTACTCAGCCTACTGATAGACTCTCCTTACATGATTATGCACTTATTTTCTTGAAGATTTCCAATGTAGAATAAATGTGTAGTGCATTTCATTATTGAAATATTTTAATAATGAAATATTTAATAGTTTGACCACATGATTAGCATTTCACAGCATCTGGAAGAGTTAAAGCACATCTTACATATTTTATATTGTTCTGAACCTTTGTAAGGACCAGTAGCTGGTGCAGCGGGTATCATTCCTAGGTCTGTTCTAAAACTTTAAATTTCCTTCTGCATTGAAAGATATCTATGCCACTTTTCCATAAAGATAAATCAAATTAGAAGAATGGCTGTACTCTTTCATCTACACAAAGATTTGCAATTCAAATTTTGATAAAAGTTTCCTAAGACATTGGATTCATAGACCAAAGTCATTAGAAATATTGTCTAGGAACCCAAAACCTAAAACCAACAAATTAGTAATCAGGTAAAGAGCTCTTAATTAAATGTATCTGGAATCCAATAGAGGTAGAAAAACTAAAATAACTTTATCAGAAATAATGATCGGTACAGTGCCCTTAATGTTTTACAATAGATGAGTTAAAAATAACATTCACTGAATTAGAATATCATTTTCTATCAGAAGTCTCGTTGTAAAAACTGTAAGTATCACAACCTATGTGCAACACCATCTGATTTAATTTAATTCACACTCAAGACTTAGTTCATGGACAATGATGCGAGATTCTTTTTTTTTTTTTTTTAGTTGGACTGTCACTCCATTGCCCAGGCTGGGGTGCAGTGGCACAGTCATGGCCACTCCAGCATCAACCTGCTGGGCTCTGGCAATCCTTCCACCTCAGCCTTCCAAGTAGCCAGAACTACAGGAGCATGCTACCGTGCCCGGCTAACTTGTGATTCATTGTGGAGACGAAGTCTTGCCAAGTTGCCCGACTCTCCTCGAATCCATGGGCTCAGGCAACTCATTCCCATTGGCCTCCCAAAATGCAGGGATTACAGGCTGAGTCACTGAGCCCAGCAACAATGATGCCAGATTCTAAGCCACTGATCTTTCTAAAGTTTAGAGAATCTGTGGGTCATTTGTGTTGGTGATTTTGGACTTGGAGTTTAGAACTAAAACTGCTCATGTGCTGTAGATTGTAAATTTGTTGGTATTGTCCATGGTTGAAGCCCATATTTTGACAATACTGGTTCATCTGTTTTGTGATGGTACTGGTTCCCTCATTGCTACATTCTCTTGTAAGATGCTTTCACTTACAAGAAAACCAGTCTGGAATTCTTCAAACTAAGTGGAAAATACTCTTAATATTTTTCAGTCTGCAAGACTTGAAGTGAAAAAGAAAGGTGGAACAGAGAGATGGGCAGAGGATGATACAGAAAGAAAAGCAGAAGTGAGGAGTGTAAGTCCTGAAGGGGGTTTGCTTTTTACCTTGTCCCTTTGAGTTTACCTGGTGAAATTAGCATGTATTAAAGACATGTAAAATTAAGCAGTCATTTGGGGTCAAGAATGAAAGGAAATCAATGTAAATAACTTTTTGACATTATCTTATTTTTGTAGAGGAAGATATTTTGGGATAAAGGTTAATTGATTATGGTACAGAAAAATACTTGTATTTAATCTCATGATTTGAGGAGGAAGCAGGTGCACCGGTACATGTGTATGAGGTTAATGGTTAATTTTACAGATCAAAGTTAATAAGGTGTTCATCATTCTACTTATAATGGAGAAGTGTTGGTAAGTGCCCCTTGTGACTTTATATATTAAATCTATCACTAAGAGCAACTTTTATTTTTCAAAGAAAATATATCTTGTCTGTTTACTTCATAGTCACATAGTCTTTAGTATTTAAACTTCAACACAGAAAATTGCATTTCTCATTTACTGGAGGGTTTATTATAATTAATTCCCTTTCCTCCTAAAAAGGGCTTTTGTGAATCTCGTTTAGTGTAAGAGCTCAGAGCATTACAGTACTGGTATATTCAAACCTAAATCCTTACAAGCTACTTACACCTTAAACACGCCAGTGTTTGATAGTTCTGTTTGAAATTTCTGAACTGCACCTGAAAGGTTTAACAATGGTTCGTTATTCTTTCCACTTTAGATCCCAGAAAACTTCAACTGGCTTTGAGCAAACCTTCTAAAACTCAGTTTGAAATTATTTTGAGTCCCAATTCCCTTTGCTGTGCTACAAGTAAAATCCATGTTGATTCTTCAGATCTATACTGTTTCGGCACAAAATTTGACCCCAAACAAGTTGAGTTTCAAAGAATGCATAAAATTACATCAACAGAATGCAATATATGTTAAATAGACCTTGATCGCTTTAAGGGTGAAAGGGAAGGGAAAATAAGATAATCACAAGGAGATGTGGTTTTTGCATGATTTTGTGGTTTTTTTTCCACTCAAAACCAAAGATAAATGGTAAATTTCAAGTTACTCACTCATGGATTCTGTCAACTTGGCCATGGCTGTAGTTTCTTCTTTGTGCTTTTCTTGGAGGTGAGAAGAAAAGACAATTAAAGTATGGCTAGATATGAGTTGATATAATGGGTCAGTTATAGTTATATCTCTCTTCTATTTCGCCCCCCCAAGGTTAGAATTTGCTCACCAATGTAAACAAATTTTAAAAACTCTCATATTATAGCTATATTATCAGTCAGTCACTGAAGAGATTTTTAGGGCACTAAAACACTTCCCATTGCTCTTGGAAATGAGAGTCTGTCACATTTATCTTGGATATATATAATTGGTGACACAAGACCAGTTTTTCTTTCTTTTTTATTTTATTTTAAAATTGTGGGTTAAAGTTAAGGTTAGGTATACAAATATGCATTGTGCAGGTACCCTTGTTGATGAGGTCTCCCCCATCCCCAGACAGATATTGACTACTGTTAATCCCACCTCCCTACCCCTCTCTACCCCCTCCCCATAGTTTCTCGCCACTGTCAATCCCTTTCCTACAGTATTACGATAGTTGTTCAAGGTCCACTTATGAGTGAGAACATGTGATACTCAGATCTTGGTTTCTGTGAGAGATCACTCAGTATTGTAAAGTCTAATTCCATCCAAGTTGCTGCAAAATTCATGGTTTTGTTCTTTTTCATGGCTGAGTAATATTTCATTGTGTATATGTACCACAGTTTTTAAATCCAGTCCTCTTTGATGGACAGCATGGTTGGTTCCATGATCTTGCTATTGTGAGCAGTGCTGCAATAAACATACATGTGCAGGCATCTTTTTTAAAGAGTGATTTGAGTTCTTCAGGGTCTATTCCCAATAGGGGATTGCAGGGTCATATGGAAGACGACCAGTTTTCAAAACCTCTTTGACACTGGATTTTTGACATCATTTGCCATTTTTTTCTCTCTGTTTTCCCCCTGTTGAAACTTTCTTAGTATTTTTGGAGCTGATATTTTTGTAGTCATTTTATTCCTTTTTTCTAAAAAACTATACAGATTTTATACATCCTTCTTTGTCTTACTTTTTAGGTTCCTGGAGTCTTTTCAAAGTCATCAGTTTTGATAGTTTTATAACCTTATCTATTTTGGGCTGACAACATTTTGTTTCAACTGAGATATAGCTATAACCCACTGAGTTTGAAAGTCAGATTAATACCTACAGAAACTAAAACTGTCCTAATTAAGAAATGACTGTGGAGTTATTAGGAATAATGGTTATCTCTACTGAACTTTTCTCTTTAATTTCTTCAAATTTCTTTGGGTTTTTAAAATGTCCTTGGGTTCTTATGATATGTAGTAACTGAAACATTACCCGCTATTATTTTTCTTTTTTTGCAGTTTGTTTTTCTGTTTGTGAAACTAAAACATGCTCATTATTTACAAACTTCAGAAAATACTGAAAAATTATAAACCTGAAAATATAGTTCTCTCATGATGCCATCCCTGAGGAAATCATTTTAATATTTTTGTTAACACATTTAGGCCCATTCCTCTACCTTTGAATATTTACAGATATACACACATGATCTCATTTGTATAAATATATATGTTCTATACATATGATCTTGTAAGTAACTTTTTCACTTAACACCATATCATACATCTTTCTATGTCAATAAAGGTAGGATACATTTTTTGTAGTAATTGCATAGCATTCATCATGTGCTATATCATAATTTCCTTAACCAGATCCCATTTGATTTACTTAGAATTTTTCACTATTTTATAACACACTGTGATGACCATCCTTGAGCTTACATCATTGTGCTCTTGTCCTGTTACTGAGGATAAATCCTAAGGTTAGATAAAACCTGGGCAAAAATGGAAATATTAAAACATATTGCTCAACTGTCCCTCACAAAGGTCATATCTGATGTGTATAAAAGTGTTTGTTTCCTTACATTCTTGTCAACTTGCCAATAGCATTAGCATTTTCTCCCCCCAGTCTTTGCCAAACTGATAGGAAAAAAACAGCATGCTGTTATTGTATAAAGTCATCTTTCTCCGGCCTTTTAAACAGACCTCATGAGCAACCATAATGTCCTTACACACATAGTCATTACGTTGTCTACTCTAGTTTCATGTTGCCATGTTCTAGCTTCTGCGCCATCAACATTTTAGTTCTTAGAGGCTCGGGGTAGCATTTATTTTTCCCCATGGCTCTGGTTCAAGGCTGACCATGTCCATGCTGCTAATAACCGGGTTGGTGTGTCATGGCTTGGGTGTTGTAGTACGGTTAGCAAAATCATCACTCATCCTCTTGTGGCACTGCTCCCAAACGAGAAGGGTGTGCTTGGATTCAGTGGCAACAGGCAACTTTATACATCTCAGGTATTGTTGATTTTCACAAGAGTTCATGACAATGAAATGAGGAGGCTGCCTCTTCCCTAAACTAATCACTGCCCTTGAGAACCAAAGGAGCTGTCATCTCCCAACTTGTTTGCGGCAGCATTTCGCCCATGATATTTAGCCTACCACATGCTTTATACTGAGATGCAAACAAACAGTACAGTGTGGGTCAGCACGGAGGCTGAGAGTGTCATGGAGCAGAGATAAATAAGACAAATAAAGAGGAACTTGTCATATGACACTGGTTCACAAAAGTGTGCATGACGGCTGCTTACAGTCGACTCATAAGTGGACCCTGAACATTTACCATAATACTATAAGAAGGGGATTGGCAGTAGAGGGACACTGCCAGGGCAGGTGTGGGGACACAACATCAAAAGGGTACCTGATCTCAAACCAGGCAATATGGGACCAAAGGGAGGCTCAAACTTTACCTGGACAATGTCTACTTGTATTCCTAATCCTGAATTGTACCCTACATCTTTAAATATATATATTTTTTATTTATATATAAAACTTCTAACTACAGTCATATTCTTGTGCATATAAGGGGTGCTAGTGACAGATTACAATATTTGCTCTTCTAGAACCTTGGTTAAGCTATGTATATACCTAGCTCTTACAAGTATACCTCAGATATATTAAAGATTTGGTTCTACCTCACCAAAATGAAGCAAATGTTGTGATAAAGAGAAAAAAATGAATTAGCTTAAAATTCAAAGGAAGATTGGAAAGATAGGAAAATATGAGAAATCCCAAATTATTTCAAATCTTTTTGGGATTTCAGTCCCCTTGAGGAAAAAAAATCTGGATCCCATATTGAAGCAAAATAATAATTTTGGGGGAATAGTAATAGTGGGCACATGGATACCAGAGCCACAGTATCCTATGAGTAGACAACGTAATGACTATGTGTGTAAGGACATTATGTTGTTCATGAGGTCTGTTCAAAAGGTCAGAGAAAGGTGATGAAGAGTAAAACGAATCTTGACTAGAGTGATGCTTACCCTCTCATCCCTACAGGGACAGCTCTAAAAGTTAGGAGGAAACTGAAAGCCAACAAAGAGACTTGTTCTAGTTGGCTTACATTTTCGACCGATCACTAGACAGTGAAAAATAATGGTGAAATCTCCATTAATGAAATCAAATAAACCTGATTTTGAAGCCTATCTCTGCCATTGAGGCTATTAATACATCAGTTTCCTTTTTTGGTTCCTTTTCCTCATTATCAAGTCTTGTTTAGGTTACTTGAGAAAATCAATAGGAACCCAGTAGGATTTTAAGTATGTTGTGAGTTTCTTGATATCACCACATTCTAGTGTTCATTTGAGGCCACTTGTTTTGTACTGAAAATTGGCCTTTTTGAATAAACTCATATCCCTCAAAATATATGTATTTATGAGCCTTGAGTTTATTGAATATGTTTGATGTCATTCCATTCAAACCACATCACATTTAACAATGCCAAAGGTTTCCCAACAATACATTTGCATTGTTTTCAGTTCATTTATGTATTTTATCTTTTAAAGCATTGACACATACTAGTCATGCTAACTAGTTTTGTTATTTGTTATTGCTCAAGATATAGTACAATAAGAATTGCTTCACCAAAGCTATGAAAATCTAATTGAAGCCAATTATGACAATTATCTCTCTGTTCAATTGCTTGCACTAGACACTTTGTTCATTCTATACTGTCAGACTGTAGACAATTTTCCCTGATGTGACCTATCCAATTGCAATTCAAGCTTTATTCAGTGAGCAAGCATACTTCTGATTATAATTCATAGGAACTTTGCATGGATTGAGTGAGACCTGGAGTTATTAGGATTGTAATATGAATTTAAGTGAGAATTAAATATCATTGGACCGTCTTATTTTAATGAGTTACCCAAACACTTTTAATCAAGCATATAATTAAATTTAAGAGGAAGTGTATTGTGTGCTAATTGCCATTGATTATTAATAATATGCTTATTTATGCATGCAAACTCTATATTGGCATATATCACTAAACTGTTTCTGAGTGACAATAATTGAGTTCTGCACAATAAAAATATTAATGAAGTGTAATCTTGCAAGAAGTGTCAGATGGGCAAACAGCTCAGATCTCAGAATTCTTCTTCCATAACTATCCCTGTTGAAAAATCAGAGCAAGTCATATGTATGCACACAGGATAGCATCAATAATTAAGTTTTCTTTCTTTTCCTGAATCATGTTTCGTTTGCTGGGATAATGTATGTTTTGGAAACATTTCATTGAAACATAAGAAATTTATGTACACTAAAAGCAGAATTCAATCTTTGTTTTAGTCTTTAAAATGATATTGGGTCTTTATTTTGCTGTTGTGAGTGTTTAGAAATGATCTTTCATTGTATACCATGAGTTAATTTTTTCTTTTATTCATTTATTTGCATAATATTATCTAACAATCATTTATTAAACATATACTGCATGCCACCCATTGGCCTAGGCAATGGGGGACAGAACATTTAAGTATACATACCATTTTTCTCATGGGATTTGAGAGCTAAACTTTTGAGCAGGTGGTGAAGAGCAGACCAAATAATAAATAAGATGATAAATATAATATTTAGTGTATTACTATATGATTATAAATGTTAAAGAGATATATAAAACAAAGAAGGGGAAGATAAAAGTTTGATAAAGCATTTCAGAAAAAGAGGAACTGCATTTGCAAAAATCTCTAAGCGTAGAAAGTGGGGAGGGTTCATGGAATAGTAAATTTCCTCTAGGTGGAGTGGACTGCCTAAGGGGGCAACTGGAATGAAACAAAATTGGGAAATAAAATAAGGCCATAAAATGTAATACTCGGAAATCATTGCAAGTATACTTTCAACTCTTTTATTTGATGTCTGTACCCTGTTTCTTAACACATATGTTTCTTTCTTTCTTTTTTTTTTTTTTTTTGAGTCAGAATCTCACTCTGTCACCCAGTGTGCAGTGGCACACTCATGGCCACCACAGCCTTGACCTGCTGGGCTTTGATCCTTCTGCCTCAACCTTCCAAATAGCCATAACCACAGGCATCCGCCACCATGCCTGGATAAATTTTGATTTATTGTAGAGATGAGGTTTCACCACACTGCTCAGGCTGGTCTCAAACCCCTGAGCTAAGGCAATCCTCTCACTTCTGACTCCCAAAGTGCTGGGATCACAGGCATGAACCACTGTACCCAGCCTATAAAATATATGTTTCTATAGAGAGTTCTTGATTTTTTAAAATATAAATTATCCCCTCACAATGGAAAATGAAGATTTACTCTTTCTAGCACCACCCCAAACTACACCCCTCCCAACATGCTTTTCTAAAAATTTTGGATGAAATATTGTGTTAACATTATAACTATGTAAATGCTATTCCTAGCAAGGGTATGAATTGTTATGATTACTTTTACTTTCTTTGTATATTTCTGTTTCCCCTGGAGTTAATAATTTTCTATCTTTTATTTTTCATTTGTTTTATGTTGAGCAAAATCTCAACATCAAACTCTTTGTCAATTATTTGAATCACCTTCCAATATATTTTAGTTGTTTAAAGTATTCCCCTTCTAATCCTTGATTTAAAAAAATTTTTTAGAGCATTCTAATCTTCTCCTTCTGGACAAGTTAATGTCTAGTCTATGTATCTATTGCCATAAGTTATTATTTAAATTCTATTAAATGTTCTTATTAGTTGGAACCTTTCTTTTCCATATCTCATAATGTTCACTTTCTTTGTTATGGAGAAATACCAGTAGCATCCTGAGATTGAGTGTTTAAGAGATAAATAATGCATGTCTGTATATGTCTTCATACTACTCTAAAACTCCATGATTGTTTGAAAGGGTATGGAATGTTAATATGTAAACCATTTGTGTCAGAATTTGGAAAGTTGCGTGCCAGTAATGATGTTTTAAAAACCAAGGCCACTCTGAACTTTTGTGTTTTGAATGTAAGCTTTTTGTTTTTCCCTATTTCTCTAAAATATTTTTTGTTTGCTTTAATTCTATCCCATTATCTATATTATTATAAATTTATGCCAATTGTTTAGATGGGTTTCTTATGTGCCATCTTATGTTTAGATGGGTTTCAGGAGAGAGTAATAGACTATGTTTGCTCTTTTATTTTCACACAAACTCCATACCGATCACTTAAAATGTATTAAAAGTTACACAGATGAACTGCAAATTGGACATCAATTATTAAGCATATTCTACATTAGCTTTCAGATGGATAAAAGCTGTGTATATTCTTAAATCTATGAGCACTATTTATTGTAACATATTTTAACAGTATGTAATTATGTTTTTGAATAAGTATAAAATATTCATAAAAATTTATAGCTTTTTAAAGGATTTGGAGTTATTGTTTAGCAGATATGTTGCATTTCCTTAAATATAAGATTCATGTTGATTTAAATTAACTTTAATGTTCATACTATTTTTATCTTATTAGTCAAAGAAGCATAAAGCAACATTAAAATCATAGAACAGAATGCCTGTTAATTTCCACAAATTAAGAGCACACAAAACTTCATTGAATCAAAAACCAAATGTCCTTGGATAAAAAATCAAAATAGCACATTCTTTTCATCTTGTTTATATCTTCACAGGAGAAAGTATTAAACATGATAAAACAGCAAGGGTTATCACCATATTGTCTTTGAATTATCATACTCAAAAGTTAATCATCCTATAAGCATGAATAAAACTACATTATATTGTTTTGCTTTGTTTTTTGTTTTTTAGGGTTTTTTTTATTTTAATGATGTGAAGTACAATCCAGGGGTAGGTATACAAACGTTGACTATGCGGGTACCCTTGTTGATGAGGTGTGCCCTCCCTCCCCTAGCAGTTTCCCTCAACTGCCAGTCCCACCCCCTCCCCGGCAGTTTCCAACTACTGCCAATCCCTTTTTTATAGTATTATGAAATTTAAAACTACATCATAAATTATGCAGGAGAGCTTACTGTAGTATTTAATTAAATACATGTCAGCAGTGCCATGTATTTCTGAAACTATAGGATCAATTAACTTATTCTACTTGTTAATATAACACATTTATTTAAATATATGATGCACTCAAATGTGTAAATGGAGTTATAAAAAAGAACATGGAGAGAGAGAAGAATGAATAGCCAGAGCACAGAAGATTTTCAGAGCAGTGAAACTATTTTATATGAAACTAGAATGGTAGAGACATGTCATTGTACTTTTGTCAAAGCTCATAGAATGTACAACACCAAGAGTAAACTCTAATGTGAACTATAGACTTTGAGTGATATCAACGTGTCAATGTAAGTTCATTGATCTTACCAACTGCATCACTCCGATACAGGATGCTAATACTGGGGGAGGCTGTGGGTGTGTGGGGGATGGTGGCAAATGGAAAATTTCTACTCAATTTTTTTTCTATGAGCTTTAAATTAGCCTAACATGTAAAATGTATTAAAATTTTCAAGAAAGAAAACAAAACATGACAGTTAATATTAATGCCATACATTTCAGTAGCCCTCCATAATCTTAATTTATAAACTTTCACGGTGTCTTATACATAGCTTGTAATCAAGTGGCTTTCTCATTGTTTGGGTGAAAAAATATGCTTATATAAATTTATATTTTACTATAAAATAGGCTTTATTAAACTGTGAGTATAGGTTATAGAACCCTCCTCCATCTTCAGTTGAACCTGATCTCCCCCACCCGATCTCTTTTCTCTGGTCTCTCCCACCTAATCAGTCTTACACTTTTGTAATCCCATCCACTTAACTACAGGTAGGTACTTGTGCCTTTTCTTCACTGCAAACAAGAGATCAAGAACTTCTAATAACTATCGTTATATATATTGTCTTTTATATTATCTCTGTAAAAACAAAAGCAAGTTATTGAACAATTTTCTCTCTCTCTCTCTTTCTCACTGAGAACTATTTCTCATGATACTATTCATTCCCCTACTCCAAGAATTATTTATGTTCTTGTGTTTTTAAAGCTTCAGGTGCATGTCAGCAACTTTCGTATTTAAGGAAAATAACATGAGATTTTGAAGTAACTGGAACAGAAGCGGACTATTGAAAGATCTGAAAAATCTTGGTGTCACAAGTAAAAAACAAACAAAACAGAAAAACAAGACAAGCACTTTGGAACTGAACCTTCAAATGAAATTTGTGGGTCAGGAAAAATAATCATCTCTCTGATGACTATGATTTTGTTTATTGAGTATGATTACCAGACAACACACAGCAAGTCCTATCAACACACAGCAAACCCTGAATATCAGATAAACAACAAATAACTATTTGTTGAAAGATTATATAATTTGGGATTTATTAAAGAACCCCTTCTGTATAAATGAAATAGGAGAACTTCATGTCTTAATGCACAGCACACTGTACTTCCTGCCATCATCATGAGAAGGAACATAACGTTAGATTTGTCTGATTAAAGAAATATATAGGTTTTTTCTCAATGTTAATTATTTTGGAAGAAATCCATACTCATCATGACTATTTTTTGTCTTTTTCTCTCTTTTTTTTTTTTTTTTTTGAGTTGGAGTCTCACTCTGTCGCCCAGACTGGAGTGCAATGGCCGCTCCTGGCCACCGCAGCCTCGACCTGCTGGGCTCCGGCTATCCTTCCGCCTCAGCCTTCCAAGTATCTGGAACTACAGGAGTGCACTACCATGCCCGGCTAACTTTTTTGATTTATTGTAGAGATGAGGTCTCTCTGCCCAGGCAGGTCTCGAACCCGCGGGCTCGGGCAATCCACTCACCTCAGCCTCCAAAGGCGCGGGATTACAGGCTGAGCCACCGAACCCGGCTTAGTCTTGTTTTCTTTACTTCCACTCAGAATAAGATGGACATTCCACCCAAACAGATATTAGAAGACAACTTACAGTGTCATCTTGCCTCTGAGTCCGTTTGTTAGGAAATGCCACACTCTTATTAATGGGAACAAAATTCAGTTCTTTCTCACTCCATGGGAGAATTATCTAATTGTTCATTTGCAAGATAGCTTCTTTTTTATTTTTCTCCCTTAAGCAATTAGCTATTTGTCTACAAATGTTTTCTGCACTCCTCTTTTTTTTTTTTTTTCTGTTTCCAGCTTTTACAGAATAAACTCATGGAGATGCTCTTGCCCTAAAGGTAAGCTTTACCATTTTCCATCTGTTCTGTTTGTGAGTGAATAAGTATGCTTGTGAAAGGCTTAAAATGGAAGCCTGAGTCTATAACCTGGACCCACTGCAGCCTCCTCTCCAGTTTCAGCTTACTCATATTTTGATCCATATTTGATTACCATGACTATTCCCTAATTGGTTCAGGATCCAGAAAGAGGAGGCAGAAGAACAGATATCCAATTAAACCCAACACTTATAATTCTTATCTACCTACATCTATAAATTATTAATATAGTCTGCATTTATTAACTACTCATATATTGGATTTCCGTGTGTCAGCCAAGGTGCTATGTCTGTTTAGAAATGCTCTCTGTTCTGTAGATATGTACTCTAGTGGAAGAATCTCTATTGTACATTTGATTATAGTAGGTGGCAGTAAGGTCATGTACAAAAGGCCTTGAGAAAAAGAAAAACAAAAAAATTCATTTTACTGAAAAACTCAGAAAAAAGTATATTTGAGCTGGCTTTCAAATATGCATGAAAGCTCACTGGGTGAAGGTGGGATGAAGTACATTCAGAAGAAGGGACATTTTGCACAACCAGAAGGTACAAACGCACAAGATATATTTGGGAAAGATTAGCAGATTGAAGTGAATCGAGTATACGGCATACAGTTATATAGACGAATAGACAGAAGGCTACAAAATATATTGGGGCCAGACTGTAAAGAACTTAGTAAACATTGCAGATTACTTCAAATTTTTAGCTCACACTCCGTAAAGCAAATGGAACATTTTCACAAAAGTTAAATGGCATGACTAGGATTATATTTTAAAAACATGACTCTGAAAGCAGAATCAAGGCTGAATTGTAACAGAGAGCAGAAAGAACTAGAGACAAGAGAATCAGCTAGGGACTTTCTAAACTAGAAAAAATAAGGCCTTGCACAAATGGTAAACTAATTTCTTATTAGTTAAGGTCACTTCCACTGTCAGTAGTCTATCATGGCTTCTTACTTCCCATTGCTGGAAGAAACCAATCATTCTGGTATTCATGAAAGCCTCAATTTAAGCTCACACTTCTTATGTAAACATTTTATACTTTACTAGTTTGTCTAAGTGTGCCCCTAAAACTTGTAGTAAGCTGATCTAAAAAAGTCTGAAATCTCTCTTGGCTCCTGCCACTCTGGCTGTGTGACCTCAGGTAAGTATTTAACCTCTTTTTAAGACAATTTTTCTTACTTGCAACTTTCATTAAGGCATAGTCTATGTCTATATTACTATATTTTAGCCCAAAGTTGAGAGACTAATAAGTGCTTAGTAAACATTTATTGATTAAATCGAGTGACAATGATATCTGCCTGAATACAGATTGAGCATTTTTAACTTGAAAATCTGAAACATGATATGCTTCAAAATTGGAAATTTTTGAGCACCAACACGATGCTGTAAGTGGAAAACTCCATACCTGACCTCATGGGATAATTTGCAGTCAAAACTATGCTTAATGTACAAAATTATTAATAATATTATGTAAAATTACTTTCAGTCTATATGTATAAGTTATCTATAAAACATAGATAAACATTTTTCTTTAGACGTTGGTCCTCTTGCTAAGATATCTCATTATGTGTAGACGCATATTTCAAAATACAAAAAATGGGAAATCCAAAGCACATCTAGTACTACAAAACTTATTCTAGATAGTGGTCCTATTAGGATCAAATCAAAGAATGCAGGGAATAAGCATTTGTAAACAGTTAAACCATGTAAAAATATTACTTGGACTATTATTTGGTCCCAAATCTTATATGTACATATTATTGCTATAGCGATGTTGGGTCTACTTGCAACAATAATGCATATTTACTGTAGAAAAACTAAATTATAGTAAATTATAAAAAAGCAGACATTATTATGCCATGCAGAGATAATCAGCAAGATGTACTTCTCTTCAGGCTTTTCTAAAAACAAAAAATACATATTTACAAAGCTCATAGCATATTTTATTTTCCTATAAATACTAATGCAAAAATTATGCATGACATTAAATGTTTTCAACATAATTTTAATAGTTGTAAATTATTTATATATATTTAACAATTGATTATCTGTTTATTAGATAACACTTGTTATTCTATGTGGACAGAATTAAATGGAGAGTTTTTTTAAATAAAAATTCATTTACTGAACAAAGCATCAAAGGAGCACTTGGCATTGGTATCACATTACTATATTTGGTAATCATATAGAATCTTTATAAATATAGTTGTTCCTATTATATTAAATGTAAAAATAAGTAAATTAATGTTGGAATAATAACTATTTCTATCAGTGCCAAAAATGTCAACACAAACTGCAAATCATTATTGTGCACTGGTTACTGTGTAGAATTGGAGTTGAGACCCATGTGAATTCCTATTCTCACTCTGCCGTTTATTACCCGGGGGAGCCTTTGACAAGACATTTATCTGCATGAGCTTCAGTTTTTGTATATGTAAATTGGAGAGAACAATAACTACCACACATGGTTGTTATGGAGAATTTATTATATTGTGCCGATAATAGGCTAGCACAATGTCCGACACATGATAATCTCTGAGTATCTACCATTACTATTTATTAATTTAGTAATTTTTCTACACTTATGCCATCATTCTCTTAAATTCTGAGGGATCACAAGAGAGAGCTCTAGAATCTTTTCCAGTGACTTCCAGTGACTTCCACTAGGATGATTATCATCTTTCCCCAAAATAAATCATATGTTATTTATAAAATAAGTAATTTGTCTTCAAATTTTACAATGGATTAAACACATTTTTGAAGAGATATACAATTTATATTTTTCTCATTTGTAAATGAATAAACAATAAAATAAGTTAGTTTTGTGGCTATCATGCATATTCTGAGGAAACAAAGAAAATTCAAGTTAAAGCTATTTTATCATGATAAATCACGCATTTTAGTTTTCAAACTTTGAATTTTACCCTTTAGAAAACTAAAGCCCTTCAAAGGAAAGTATTTTCAAAATACATTTTAAAAAGAAAGAAAACTAAAAGACTATTTCAGGATTGGTCTTTATTCCATAATAGAAAGATTGTGTATGTATAGCTTTTACAGTTCTTCTCTGCTAAAAGGAAAAATAAAATATCTTGGAGAATATGCTGAACTTTGTACTATACAAAGCACATACAAAATTGAGCAAAAAACTTCCTGATGACTATCTTTAGATATCTCTTTTCTTCCACTTCATAGACTGATTCAGAAAAGTTTTATTTTCTGTTTGTTTGTTTTTTGTTCTTTTTCCTGAAAGAATACCATCATTACATCACCAGTCAAAACTTTTTTTGATAGACAATTATATTGTCATGTTGGTTATTAATACGATTAAATTGTTGCTGCTTCTTATGACACAGAGGAGGTGTTAACCATAGTAGCCTTACTGAGCTCTCTGCTGACCATTTCAGAAACAGCAGCCAAATTTTTGTCCTGCATTTAACCTAGTTAATGCTTTGTTTTCATTTGGAAAAGCGTGCAGGATTATCCAAATCCCTGTAATCATTAAACAGAGACGATGTTAGAGACATTGTAATCTGAAATTACTTAGTGGTAAAGAGACAAATCAACTATTTAATTTTCTGATTGAAATAAATTATTTCTTTCTCATCTTAATTTCCAATAGATGTTGAGTATGAATTACAACTCTCACTATGCTAATAGAAAACAAATTTACTTCAGCCTCCCAAAGCGTGGGATTGCAGGCTGAGCCACCGAGCCCTGAGCCCGCAGGTTCGAAACCCGCCTGGGCAACGTGGCGAGACCTCATCTCTACAATAAATCAAAAAAATTAGCCGGGCGTGGTGTGTGTACCTATAGTTCTAACTACTTGGAAGGCTGAGGCAGAAGGATTGCCAAAACCCAGCAGGTCGACGCTGGGGTGGCCATGAGGGTGCCACTGCACTCCAGCCTGGGCGATGGAGTGAGACTCCAACTCAAAACAAAACAAAACAAACAAAACAAAACTGCCTATCTTTTTTTTTTTAATTGTGATATATTTTAGATTAGAATTCCCTAACACTAGATATATGCACACCTCCTTTGTAGGTTCAAAGGATATTTTAAGCTTCCTATTTTTATGGGGAGTGAGAAAATAGAGGCTCAGAGACATTGAACAGCCTGCCCAAAGTCACACTATAAATAAATGATGGATGTACATTTTTATGTGAGGTGAATAATTTTCAAAAGGTTTATTATTTTATGGGAATGTGGGGTACAAGTGAGAATTGCCTACATAAGTAGGCTGCATACAGATGAACTTTGGGCTTTTAACTGACCCTCACTCCCCCAGGTCATGAACCAAGTACCACTTGTGTTGACTCATGCCCTTCAACCTCTTACCTCCCTCTCTCCCCTAGCAGTGCCCAGGACTGCATATCCTTCTCTTGTGCTAATGTGACTATCGCTGAAGTCCCACTTATGAGTGAGAACATGCAGTATTCAGATCTTTGTTCCTGTGATAGTTCACTTAGTACGATGGTCTCCACTCCATGCAATTTGCTGCGAAGTTCATGGTTTTGCTCTTCTTTGTGGATGCATAATAGTTCATCATGTAAGTGCACCACATTTTCTTTATTCAGTCCACCTTTGATGGGCAGTAGGATTGGTTTGATGTTTTTGCCGTTATGACTCAGAGAAGCAATAAACCCGTGTGTGCAGGTGTCTTTTTAATAGAATGATTTATGTTCCTCTAGGTATATTCCCAGGAGAGAGATTGCTGGAATGTATGGAAGATCCATTTTTAGCGCCTTTAAGAATCACCACACCACTTTCCGTAGAGGCTGAATGAGTTTGCACTCCCACCAGCAGTGTAGAAGAGTTCCCTTTTCTTCACACCCATGCCAACATCTGTTGTTTTTTTAATTATTAATGATAGCCATCCTTACCAGAGTTAGGTTGTATGTCAGTGTAGTTTTGATTTGCATTTTTTTGATGATTAGGGAGGCTGATCATTATCTCATTTTTCTGTTGACTACTTGTATGTCATCTTTTGAGAAGTGTCTGTTCATGTTTTTGCTCACTTTTTAATTTAGTTTTTTTTTTTTTCTTTCAGTTCATTTGAGTTTCTTGTAGATCCTGGCTGCGAGACCTTTCTCAAATACATAATTTGCAAATATTTTCTCCTATTTTTTCTGAGCTGTTAATGATTTCTTTTAGTGTGCGAAACTTTTTCAGTTTGATGAGGTTTCATTTGTCTATCTTAGCTTTTATGGCATTCACTTTGGGGACTTGGTCAAGAATTAGTTGCCTACTATGATGTGCTAAGGGCGTTTCCTACGTTTTCTTCTAAGAAAACATTTTTCATTGAGGTCTTTGAACCGTTTTTGTATATGATGATAGTTGGGAGTCCCATTTCATTCTTCTGCTTGTGGTCAATCCGTTTTTTCAACACCATTTGCTAAATATGGTCTCCTTTCCTACAGTCTCCTTTCCCCGGTGACTGTTATTGGTGGCTTTGCTGAATATAAGTTGCTTGAGAGACTGTGGTTTTGCTTCCAGAATCTTTGTCCTGCTCAATTGGTCTACATGTCTATTCTTCTACCAATACCAGGCTTTTTTGGTTACTGTAGGCTTTTAATAAAGATTAAAGTCTGGAAGTTTGATACCTTCTGCTTTGTTCCTTTTGCTGAAGATTGCTTTGGCTATTTTTGTTCTTTTCTGTTTTCAAATTAATTTCTCTATTGCCATTTTCAGTTCTGAAAAAAGTGATGCTGGTAATTTGATGGACATTTCATTGAATTTGTAGATTGCCCTGGTAAGATGGACATCTTGACATTATTGATTCTTCTGATCCATCAGCATGGAATGTTTTTCCAATTGTTTGTGTCTTCCTTGATTTCACTGAGCAGCATTTTGTACTTCTCATTGTGAAGGTCTTTCATGTCTCCAGTTTGGTGGATGCCAAAATATTTCATTTTGTGTGTGTGTGGCTATTGTGAATGGGATTGTGCTTTTTATTTGGTTCTTTGTCTGCTTGTTGCTGGTATATAGAAATGAAACTGTCTTTTGTAGGTTGGTTTTGTAACATGAGACTTTACCAAAGTCTTTTATCAGTGTGAAGAGGCTTTTGACAGAGTCCTTAGGGTTTTCAAGGTATAAAATCATATTGTCTGCAAAGAGGGATAGCTTAACTTCTTCTTTTCCTATGTGGATAATCCTTCTTTCCTTCCCTTGACTGATTGCTCTGACTAGGAGGACTTCCAGCACTCTTTTGAGCAGGTGGGGTGAGAGTAGGCATCATTGTCTTGTTCCCGTTCTTAGGGAGAATGCTTCCAGCTTCTGCCCATTGAGCAAAATGTTGGCTGTGTGTTAATGGCTCTTACTATCCTTATATGCTTAAGTGCTCAAGGTTTTTTATAAAGAAGAGATGCTGGATTTTGTCTAATGCTTTTTCTGTATCTGATGCCATAATCCTGTGGTTCTTGGTTTTACATCTGTTGAGGTGAAGTTTTGACATCACCATTTGCATTTTGATTGTGTTTTTATTGGGACTTTCTCTTTTCTACATGTCCAAAGTGGACCCATGTTTTTTCCCTAATCTTTGCCATCTTGAATAACTAGCATGTCTAGATTCCCAATGATTGAAAGAAAAAAGTGGAGAGCTGTCCTTAGTAGTAACTCTTCTTATTCTTTTTTTTTCAATTCATGTACAAATTGTACTATATCTACCCCCCAAATATGTCTCTCATCTGCTTATTTCCATTTCCATTGCTACCATATTGTTTCAAACCAACAAAATCTCTCCCCCAGAGGCTGCTATAAGCTCTTTATTGTTCTATCATTCTTGCCCCACTGCAACACATTTGTCCATATAGCAAGAGTGATCATTTTGAAAGGTAAAGCAGAGCACATCACTCCCAGGTTAAACCTTTCAACTGATTCTCACTTCCCTTATACCATACCTGTCCTAAAATGCTTATGAGTCCTGACTTAGGACATACTCCAGTTCAGCGAAGCAGGCCTCTTTTCAGTTCCTTGAAACAAAACAAATCATTCCTACACTTATTCCTGCCTTCTAGTCACACTTTAAATGTTACTGCCTCAAAGAGGTAGTTTTGTTTTCTAATTTTTATTCTTTAATAGCATTTATGCAAAAATAATTATGGAACTTGGTATTTGCTTGTTTATTATTTATGAAAAATAAAAATCTCTTCTGTGTAGAGACTATACCCATTTTATTCATAGTGGTTCCTAGTCTATTGCACAATCTCTGGCATCTAGAAAGTGCTCAGTAAAGGCTAGCTGAATTAATTAATGAAATTGATGTAGAAAGTTCACAGGAAGCCAGATCTATCATCAGATTGAAGGTTGCTCTTGGGTCATTTACATCTCCCTCAGAACTGTTTCTAGAGACAGCCTCATGTTAAAAATCTTGTATGATTTTGATCTAGATTGCATGAGGTTTATTTACAGATTTAAATATTTTCCTATGGTCATCAGAGCTCTGTAGAAAGATTCTAAAATGTGAAATAAGTGTCCTTATTTCAAAACTGGATATCAACTTTTTTTTATTTTCAGAAACTCTGCTGGCATTATTTTAAGGATGCAGGGAATTTCATTGAAAATAGATGTCTTTGTGTCTTACAAAATTTCAAAATCCTCATGTAGCCTACTCTCAAAGGTTAATTGAATTTGGAAATACCAAATTTCAGAATTATGATTTGAGCTCTACTCAACCAGTCTTCTCTACTGCTTATGTCTCAGAATGATTTAAATTAAATACTAACTCAATTTTGAGCTAAAAAGTAAACTATTCCATACCTACTTATTTGTTTGATTTTTTTGTTTCACAAAGATATTATTGATTACAAGAGAATGTATCATAAAATCACAAACAACAACAAAATAAACTTGTGCATTCCTGACACAGTCTCTAAGTATTTAAATTTGAGTTTTCTTCAAATTACATAATATCATAATGTTTTCTAGGTGGCACCACTTCAACTTTGGCTATTACTACATTTTATATTTATTTCATGAAAATCCTTTATAGTAGGAAGTTTATTTTAAAATTTTTCTCATGTATATCAAATTATCGCATGACTAGTTAACAAACTGTATAATAGTTATAGAAGGCCGGGCTCGGTGGTTCAGCCTGTAATCCCATGCTTTGGGAGGCCGAGGTGAGTGGATTGCCTGAGCCCATAGATTCGAAACCCACAAGGGCAACTTGGTGAGACCTCATCTCTACAATAAATCAAAAATTAGTTGGGCATGGTAGTGCACACCTGTAGTTCCAGTTACTTGGAAGGCAGAGGCAGGATCACCGGAGCCCAGCAGGTCTAGGCTATGGTGGCCGGGAGTGGCCACTGCACTCCAGTCTGAGCAACAGAGTGAGACTCCAACTCAAAAAAAAAAATAGTTATAGAAAAAGATAAATATGCAACTGTAGTATACTTTTCCCTCTTTCTATTGATTGGAGTCCTTTTTTATTTTATAAAGGACAACAAAGATGTCTTGGTATTACACACCCTACACCTATAACTCAAACTGCTACAACTAACATGCCTCATGTTTTGCTACAAAAATAGAGCCACAGAGCTGGAGAAAAGTAAAGTAAAGCAAAAACAATTATCTAGCGATGGCACTCTCACGAAATTATAAATTTACTGGAATTGTGCCAAATTGTAACACTTGACATCATATCCATTCTGTTGCTATAAACCAGGGCTAGTATAAAGCAACTTTCCACTGCATAATGGCTGCTGTTTCTGCTTAAAATTAATTGCACATGTGTTTAATTATATAGCAGCTCTTGGAATTGATTATATAAAATGTTATTTCTTCTTAGTCTTGCTCAGATCTCTCAAATTATAGTTCTCTAACTCTGAAAGCAACAATGAATTTTAATAAAGGGCAGGGTTTGCAAATTACTGTTGCCTGGCTACTGCCAGTGACTGAAGAGCCTCTTTTAGAAACCAAATGAAATGCTATTGTCTTGTTCACGTGCCAGTGAAAAGGGAAGTCAGCTAGACCTCCAGAGGGCACTCTGAAAATGACTAGAGGATAGAAGTTCTGTTCAGTAGTGTCTGAAAAAGCCACCACCTTGGAAAGGTATTTGTCCGATTGATCTAAAGACCTTCTTTAATGTTTTCTTTCATTCCAATTAATTTTCATACCAAATTCCAAAAATAATATATCTATATTATCAAAGAACAATGAGTATACTTGGTAAGCACTTCAATCAAGGTTGCTTGCGTTTTCATCATTTTATGTGATTCAGACACACTTCCATGTAAAGACTGATCTGTACTAATTATCTTTGGTGCAAGCTGTCAAATCTATATCTATTCAACTTGGAATCAACATGAAACAGTATGATGATGCAGCAAACTATTTATAGGTGTGGACTTTATACTAACAAGTCATATAGAGGTTGGCTATGAAGCTTAAAGAAGAAATGCACCTGAATTAACTTTTAGAATCAACATACTTTTCACCTGAGCAATTGCCCAAGATTTTGGCACTTTGTTAGAACAAACATAGTTTTTGGAAATTTATGGAATTATAGAAAGATAAGATTTCATCGATGATCTGACTTACGGAGAACCCATGTTTGTCAACTGAATTAAAAATAAATCCTAGTTCCTTATACCATAGTAGGATGACTATGGTTAACAGTAATACATAATTTCAAATAGTTATAAAGAGCATATTAAACATTTTCAACAAATTAAATGATACATGTTTGAGATAATGGATATGTCTCAATCTGATTACTATAAATCATATGTATTTAAACACCACCTCATAAACATATACCATTATTATTTATCAATAACAAATGTAGAATGTGTTGTTATAATGCTTTCTATATATGTTCAATCTATGCTTTTTCATTTTGTATAAGTAATTTTAATCTAATATATCATGAAAATTTCAAAAACCAATGATAGCTTACAATGAAAAATTACAATCCTTAATCTCAAACTTACCTCTTCATGTATATTTATCAATCCTGTTCCCTGGAGGCAAAAGTTTTAAACTTTTAGAAATTTTTTATCCTAATTGTCATTAAAGCAAACATTTGTAAATAATAGGTATAACCTGCTCTTCCTTGTTTTATCTACTTTTACACATGTACAGTTAAAATTTTCTTATATAAATGAGAATTTCACTTACCTAAAGTTTGCCACCTCCTCTTACTCTATCCTTTTTAAATAGGTATATGCCTGTTTTTAGTTAAATCAATGATGAGTGTTTATATGTAAGGCTCAAGGGAATATTATTCCCTGGGGATGCAAGTTGTGAACTATATTTCCTTTATTAACTAAACATTTGTTCTCCCACACACACTTATTAATAACCTCATTTTCACTTATATAATTTCTGTTTTTATTTTTTTCTGAATTTACTGTCAATTCTGTCATGAAGAAGTATATATCTTAAACTTTGCTTTTCTTTGACACACTCCTCTTTGAGATTTTTAACTCTGCCCCGAACTCTTTCAACTGTCTTACAATACACTACTTTATCAGCATAAACCAATGCCCTAGTTAAATAGACTTCACTGCCACATTCCACAGACTACAGAGGGAGAACCAGAGATCTTCATGGAAGTTCCCTAAATCACAGAACTCACATGTCATAGATTTAATGGGGAGTTTCTGACTCTTAACCAGGCACTGTTCATTTTTGAACAGAAAAGAGGTAGATATATTGTCTTTTCGAAATCATAGAAACAGTTCATTATTACAAAGAGTCAAACAATTTTAAAAGTTTATACATAAATTACAGTACACCAGGTTAATTATTATTGAAGAAATAAAATTTTAAGAATAAATTTAGTGTAGCCTAAGTGTCCGGTGTTTATGCAATCTACTGTGGTATACAGTATTGTTCTAGGCCTTCACATTCACTCACCACTCATTCATTGACTCGCCCATAGTGATTTCAAGTCTTGCAAGCTCCATATTTTTTTGTTTTTTATACTTTACTTTATTGTACTTTTTCTATGTTAAATACATTTAGATGCACAAATACCTTTATGCTGAAATTACCTACTGTATTCAGTACAGAAATGTTCTCTACAGGTTTGTTACCTAGGAGCAACAGTCTATGTCATCTAGCCTAGGTGTGGAGTAGGCTATACTGCAGTAGTTTTTGTTTTGTTTTGTTTTGTTTTTTGAGTTGGAGTCTCACCAGATTGGAGTGCAGTGGCCGCTCCCGGCCACCGCAGCCTCGACCTGCTGGGCTCCGGCGATCCTTCCGCCTCAGCCTTCCGAGTAGCCGGAATTACAGTCATGCGCTACCACGCCCGGCTGATTTTTTGATTTATTGTAGAGATGAGGTCTTGCTGCCCAGGCGGGTCTCGAACCCGCAGGCTCAGGCAATCCGCTCACCTCAGCCTCCCAAAGGCACGGGATTACAGGCTGAGCCACCGAGCCCGGCTTGCAGTAGTTTTATGTAAGTACACTCTATGATATTCACACAATGACAGAGCCACCTAACAATGAATTTCTCAGAATGTATCTTCATTGTTAAGAAATGCATGACTGTAGCAGAATGTGCATACACAAGAAGCCAAACAATTAAACCACCTTATCTCTCTAGTGACTAGACTTTTAATTGAAAAGGACAGAAACATTGCTACCTTTTTCCCCATGACCTCCTCCCTCTAAGGAAACACAACAGAGATGACTATGTTCATTAAATTAGAAAAGTAATGAAATACTAAAACTTCTGCATTAGAATGGCAGTTTACAACTAGACTTCATTCATATTCATTCTTCGGCACATTTGTTTAGGGTTGGGTGTGGACAATGATAGCCATCCTTTTCTTTTTGTTGGTGTAGCATAAAAGTGGGTACACTATGGCCCTTCCACCAAATCTGATCTGCTGCTTTTTTTTTACCATAAAATTGTATTGGGCCACAACTAAGCTTGTTTGTTTATATAGCATCCTCAACAGCTGCTTTTATACTACAAGAGTAGAGTTGAAGCCGGGCTCGGTGGTTCAGCCTGTAATCCCGCGCCTTTGGGAGGCTGAGGTGAGTGGATTGCCTGAGCCCGCGGGTTCGAGACCCACCTGGGCAGCGAGACCTCATCTCTACAATAAATCCAGAAAAAAATCAGCCGGGCATGGTAGCACGTGCCTGTAATTCCAGCTACTTGGAAGACTGAGGCGGAAGGCTCACTGGAGCCCAGCAGGCGAGGCTGCGGTGGCTGGAAGCGGCCACTGCACTCCAGTCTGGGTGACCGAGTGAGACTCCAACTCAAAAAAAAAAAAAAAAGAGTAGAGTTGATTAGTTGTAGTAGAGACTGTATGGTCTCCAAAGTATTAAATGATTTCTGTCTGGATCTCGATTGAAAATGCTTAGCGGTGGCTCGAGCCTGTAATCCCAGCACTTTGGGAGGTCAAGGCGAGAGGATTGCTTGAGCCCAGGGATTCAAGACAAGCCTGGGTAACTAGGCGAGATCTTGTCTCTACAATAAATTAAAAAATTAGCCAAGTGTGGTAGTGCACACCTGTAGTTCCAGCTACTTGGAAGGCTGAGGCAGAAGAATCACCTGAGCCCAGCAGATCGGGGCTGCAGTTGCAGTGAGCAAGCCTGCACTCCAGCCTGGGCAACATAGTGAGACTCCATCTCAAAAACAAAAGAAAAAAGAAAATGCTTGCTGACCCTTAAGAATAACAAAGCAAAATGGCACATTTCCTCACATATTGCTTTTGATGACTTGTAATTATGTAGCCATACTTCACAATGATGCACAAATACACACGTAGTGCTTTGGGTCAGGTGGCCACTACAATTATATGTGATTTTACTACCATTGCCATTCATAAAATGTCTATACTTTGTTCTGTTTATTTTTCAATGTTTTACTTTTTACAATTAATATAAAAGTAACCAATAATTCTAAGAGTCAAACAAAATTTTTTCTTTTATTCTAGTTGTTTCTGTTCATGTGCAAATTCAATTTTACCTATATGTCATAGGCAGAATTTTAAGTTTTTAATTATTATTATACCTTGATTATTATTTTTATTTTGCTATAGTGTCTTTTAATATTTGCCTTCATTCTCTAATACCCTACAACTCCTCAATTCCATGTTAATTGCCTAGTTTTAAAATTTTTCTAATCCTTTCCTCAGACTTGTATAATCAGATACACACATGTAGCAGTTCTTAGCATTTTCTCATGTACTCTACACCTTGGGAGTCTAACCAGATTTGAAGACCTGAGTCCATTTTTAATATTTGCCTTATATACATAATTGGAAAATAATGTATATCGTGTCTCTTTTGATGGAGGTTTCAAATCATTGTCAAACCTACATTTTCTTTTTGCACTAAAATTATGTGCAGAAAAATTCTTGTACACATATTCACATATACTGTCCAGTTTGTTTCTACAAAATAGATATCTATTGATATCTGCTTTATCTTTAAGCCAGTGCCTCTCGAGTGTGATATTTCACTATATAGCTGGGCTTGTTAAAAATATAGACACTGCATTCCCCAAACAGAGATTCTGACTTACAAAGCATGAGGTAGGGTCCAGACATCTGCACATTGCTAAGTTCCCTATGTTATATTAATGTGCAATAAACCACTAAACCATTGCTCTAACTTTATCTAAAAAAAATCTCACATTTTTAGTTAAAAATCTTCATCGAGGTGTTAGCCTTTCCTCCTTTGAATGATTCTTGCCTTGTCTTGGTATATCTCTTGGGACCTATATTTTTCTTTTCATTTTTTTTAAGTCAACCCAGGAGTATCTGTTACAATTTAAAAAGAAAAAAAAAAGAACTCTCTTTTAACAATATTTTTTCAATTTTTTTTAATTTTTCTTCTCCAAAATCTAATCAATTCAAACATCATTTTTTAAGAAGATGTTAATAGTATCAACTAGGCTATGGTGATTTGAAACTAAAAAACAAGACAAAGCCTCTGTATGTATTGTTGATTCTAGGGAGGCAAAGACAAGCAACAACAAAAAAACAAACATGAAAAAATTAAATGATAATATAAGGATTTGTAAATAACTAGGGATCCTACTACTTAGCCATGTACCACATACCATTATACCATTTCAGAGTATGTTTGCTATATTGCCAGTATATTTCTCCATATTATTGACAGAATTGTAGGGGAAGGTAATAAAATGTTTTGTCAAGCCTTGAGAATTATGTTCAGTGATATCCACAAGCAACAACTGCATTTTAGCCATTCTAAAACTTCTTTTCCTTTGGAAATGTTATTTTAAGAAAAATAATATAGTTCAAATGATGAAGAATCCCTTTTGGAAAAATTGTGTGCATTTCTTAAAACATATTGACTCTCATTAATGTTTAGGGTTTCTGAATCTTTTCTTGTTATATAGTGTAGTGTTTTTGGCAATGTGGGTTGGAAGTAGTCACAAGTCCAACTGGACAGTGGACCAGAGAATTAGACTTTCTGGGGTTGAGTTCAGGCTGGACCAGTCATCAGCAATGTGACCTGAGGCAAATTCCTTCTCACTACACCTCAGTTTCCATTTCTCTCCAACATGGACAACAGTAGCATCATATCTACTATGTAGTCTGGATGTGTAGAGGGAATGAGATAATGCATGGGAAAGAATTTGAGCAGTGTCTGGTACATAATAATCAATTAGTCGATGTTAGAAGTATTTCTATAATAATAAAGATGTCTTCCTGAAATATTTATTGTTGTCCACTTTATAACATTATCATATATAAAAGATATTCTTCTTAGTATGTATCACTTCCCATATGTAAATTTGAAATGTTAGCCTAAAGTTTTTCAACACAATCTATAAAGTATATATTAAAATAAGCAAAAAATTAGAATAAACAACTAAATATTTACTAATTTTAATTTGTATGTCACAATATCATTTTATATGTGTATATTTTTAAATAAATACTTTATATATACATCTGTGAAACATGTAAGTGTATATGTAGTATATATGTGTATATATGTATATGTTTATGTTTATATACTTGATTTCTCTCTTTAAGTAAACAAATATTGAAATTATCAATAAGGACAAAATATTTTTTTACTTTCTAAATCAGAGAACCACTTTAGAAACATTTTTCTAGAGAAAGATACATCTTAATCTATGTTTTTATAAAACATTATAAAAGATACCAGAATAAGCTTCTATCTTAAAATCTTGGATAGGTTCTTTGTATGGAAACAGTATTGTTTCTGAGATATAATAAATTAAAATAGTTGATGTTATTAATAGTTTAGAAACATTTCAAAAGAACAAAGATAAAAAGGAAGCTGCAGAAATTTATAATGTGTGAAAGTATTTTATTTACTCATTCCATAAAATGTACCACCAACACTGTAGCAAGTAATGTGCTTTTTACTCAAGATACAGTGTGAATAGATACCTGTGGTCTTTGGTCTCTAAAAGGCCATAATCTATTGGGGGATATTTATAAGTAAGTTAGTAATTATACTGTGGAACAATACTTATTTTAAAATTATAAATTGTTCCATTATATCCAAGGTGCAAGATTTTTCAATAATTAGTCTGTTGTAAGTTCAGTGAGAGTATAACAAAGTATTGTTACTGCTATACTTAAGAAAAACACCTCCCCCAAAATTGGGAATTCAAGGAAGTCTCACAGTGTTAATGTGTGATCTATTGTGCCTAGGTTTATACACAACATGTGCCACTAGTGCCATCTATCTCCATCACCCATATCAATAAAAATACTGACTAACATAGAGAAAGCTTGTTATATGCAAGGCCATTCATTAAATGCTTTACCCCCATGTTCACTTAATTCTTCAACTATCCAAAAGTTAGTTATTATGTTTATAATTGTACATATATGAGGGAACTGAGAAGTGTAGATTTAAAAGCTTGCAAAGGTCTCAGCTAAGTGAATTAAAACCTGGGTCACATGATCTCAAA
>NW_007232626.1:32500-34572 GCF_000164805.1 Carlito syrichta
ATTGTTTCTGAGATATAATAAATTAAAATAGTTGATGTTATTAATAGTTTAGAAACATTTCAAAAGAACAAAGATAAAAAGGAAGCTGCAGAAATTTATAATGTGTGAAAGTATTTTATTTACTCATTCCATAAAATGTACCACCAACACTGTAGCAAGTAATGTGCTTTTTACTCAAGATACAGTGTGAATAGATACTTGTGGTCTTTGGTCTCTAAAAGGCCATAATCTATTGGGGGATATTTATAAGTAAGTTAGTAATTATACTGTGGAACAATACTTATTTTAAAATTATAAATTGTTCCATTATATCCAAGGTGCAAGATTTTTCAATAATTAGTCTGTTGTAAGTTCAGTGAGAGTATAACAAAGTATTGTTACTGCTATACTTAAGAAAAACACCTCCCCCAAAATTGGGAATTCAAGGAAGTCTCACAGTGTTAATGTGTGATCTACGTTAGAGGTATGAATTGGTCTGAAAAAGAAATGTAACACAATTTTTGCTAAAGTAACTCTAACTTAATCTGAGATACAGGTGAAGGATTAGCAAGTGTGGAAGAAAAAAGGAAATATACAAAATTTCCCATATTTCACTATTATGCCCTTTTTGATATTGAAGCAGAAAACACAAGGTAAATAAATTGTTGATAAAGTTACTTTTTAAAATTTCTTTGTTTAGTTAAATTAAAACATACTTAATAAATACTCAAGCAAAGGTAATTAATGTTTATGAAAATGCAATTTTTATCTGAAATAAGTTTGCATGCAAACTATTCACAGATTAGCTGATAATTATTATGCTCGTTTATCGTTATATTTTTTCTATATATTTTTTAAAAACAAAACTTTAAAAATGCTTATACATTCTGTTTCTTTACCCTTTTAAAACAATTGACTCTGTTTATGAATCTAGCCACTGTGTGTGTGTGTGTGAGAGAGAGAGACCCATGGTGTTTTCTAATTTTATACTACCTATTTATTTTGTACTCCTAGATTTTCAAAGATTAACTCTAGCTACAGGATATATCATATTTTTTTCACAAATAATCATAATTTTTAAAAGTATAAATTTTGTCTCTGACTTTTATAAATACCCATCCATCTTTTATACTTGAGCTTCTTAACCAGAAGTTTCAGCTTGATCTTGGATCTTTCTTTGAAATTTCACAGATTTGTGGAGTATGAGCAATTTAATATCAAAATGTCTGCTACATAATTTTAGACTGCTTCAACCAGAAAACATAGAAAATAAATTTGATTCTGAATTTATTAAAATAATTATCTCCACAAAGTAAAGTCAAAGTATATTTCCAATATGTTTCTCATTTCTAGAATAATATTAAGTATAAAAATATCAAATAACAATAGTAGTCCCTATTTCAGCAAGTAAAATGTGTATTTCTTATGTTTTAATAAAATCACCATTAGATTTATTCAAATAAAAATTTCTATTTTTATTATGTGTAGGGGAAAATTGAGTCTCAGAAACTTTGCAAAACTTGACCAAGACCACATAAGGGGTTAAAGGCAGACCCTAGATTTAAATCTGCATGTCTCTGTCTCCTAAGTTCATGTTCTCTTCACTCCACATTCTGGTCTAGACAATGCTGGTATACTCTGCTAAATCATAAAGATAATTTTATTCATTTTAAACAGAAGGAACAATTATTTGTCTGAATTAAACACAGTCTCTCCTTTAATGGTTGAGAATGGTTGAAAACAATGTGAAAACTGCTTAGGTATTATGCTAAATTTTTTGTAAATTTGTCACATCATGCTTGAATCTTTAAACTCTTCTGAAAGTCACAAACAATGGCAAGAAAGTAGCTCATGCATCAAAAGAAATGAATTCAAAAATTTTTTAAAAGACAAAATTATTGTGTTTAAATCTAGCCTTTGACATATCACTAAAGCTTACTGAATATTTGTTTGTGAGCTAAGGACAATACTACATAGTTCACAGGGTCTCAGTGAGAGGTAAATGAAATAAGGTATATAGATAAGGTTTATAAAACACCCAGCAGATGTTAGAATTTATTCAATCTGTGTTGCATTGTTTGCTTTTGTTATTT
>NW_007232626.1:34592-50945 GCF_000164805.1 Carlito syrichta
TTGGTGAATGAATAAATGATTGAATGATCAAATTTAATTTACTTTTTCTTTCTTAATGCTACAATTAATTGTCTCTCCTTTTTTTCTAAGGAATTTTTGTGAGGACAAAGATAACCACAGTATTATTTATACCACCTTAGACACCACTATTCAGTTAGTGTATGCTGGGCTTCTTTTTTTTTTTTTTTTATGTAATAATATATTCAATCTGTGTTCCATAGTGTGCTTTTGTTATTTAATTGCCACACACTGGATCATTCCGAATATACAATATTTACGGTATCCAGAAATGTGTAATTTCAGAATGATGTTTCAAATTATTTGCTAATTTTTTAGAAAGAATTCGTTTTCATATTTCCTGATAATTATGCTGTTGAAATGTCTTCCATCTACAACTAATGACACAGTGTAGATTTAAAAGCTTGTAAAAGTCTCAGCTAAGTAAATCAAATCCTGGGTCACATGATCTCAAAGTCAGCTCTGAACAGTCATGCTATCTATGCTGCCTCAAAATGAAGAGAATTGCAGTGATTTGTCAAGTATACAAATAGTTTAATATGTGTGGATTTAAGGACAAAAACATTCACATATTATCTTAAATGACTCCAGGTATCATATATTAAATGGCTTGAAACTTTAAAATATTTGTGGTTTTTGCAAGTTCCAGAAATTTAAAAGTAAGGGAGTATCCAGGAAATTGATAAAAGTAGATGGAAATTATCTGATATTATTAACTTGAAAAAAATACAAATAACGTTGTCAATAATTTTTAAAAGGCATAAAATATGAACTATTTGCATTACAAGAGACTTAAATTAAAAATGCACATTATTCTCTGTCACCTAGACATTTATAAGCTGAAATTTAAGATGTTTCAAAGAAATTCTACTGGCAAAAGTTAAGTTGACCTTCCTGTTCTTACATGTCTTGCTTATTTTTTTAAAGAGAAATATTTTTAGAAAGAGGCAGAATTCAGAATCATTTGGTGGAAATGTAAATAAACTTTAAATTTGTTTTGGGATTTTTAGTTAAAACATCACTATTTATTCTTTTAAAATGTACATTTAGATGAACAACTATTTGACAAGTGCCTACTAAGTTCAGGGTATTGTGCCTAGGTTTATACACAACATGTGCCACTAGTGCCATCTATCTCCATCACCCATATCAATAAAAATACTGACTAACATAGAGAAAGCTTGTTATATGCAAGGCCATTCATTAAATGCTTTACCCCCATGTTCACTTAATTCTTCAACTATCCAAAAGTTAGTTATTATATTTATAATTGTACATATATGAGGGAACTGAGAATTGTAGATTTAAAAGCTTGCAAAGGTCTCAGCTAAGTGAATTAAAACCTGGGTCACATGATCTCAAAGTCAGTTCTGAAAAGTCATGCTATCTATGCTACCTCAGGAAAGGATTTCACACTCTACTTGTGTACTCTAAGAAATGGAAAAAGTTTAATATACTAGATTAGATATAAGCTATTCATAACTTTTAAGTTTTCACAACACAATGCCATGTATAAAAAAGGTGTTTGAAAATTATCTTTTAATAAAATTTATTGTATAAATAAAGCTAAGGTACTATCATTTCTGATAGCTAAGTAAGTATAGAATTATATATTATGAGACTAGATCAAAGGAGACCCAATGTTTAAAAGTTCATTGAGCTGCTGGAATACAATAAATATGCGGTAGACAGAATTTATTCTGTTTATGACAGGAATCAGAAAAGCATATTATAGACAGATTGGTTAATTACTGGTTATCAAAAACAACAGACCAATAAAGTTTTAATGAAGATAAGAAAATATGTCATGGTCAAAATAGTCATATTCACATAAAAAAAGAGATATATACTGACACCTACTCAATAGCAAAAAAAAACTGATAGGAAATATAAAAGTACAGATTCAATTTGTTTGTAAATTATCCAGCCCTTCCCAAAATTGCCTTTGCTATTTCTATTGGTTTCTTATTGCTCAAGTACATTCTGTAAGTTCTAGTAGACACACACAGGGCTACAGCTTTTCCTTCACAATATATTAACTACTGACCAAAATCAACTAGAGGCACCTCATCTGGGAAGTGACTATAACAACTTTTTACTACTTTTGTATACCAAAGACTTTAATAGAACCTGTGGATTATTTTATCCATATAATGTTTCTCATAAATAATAGTTGAAAAAATGTATTCAAACTAAAATAGATTTAAAAATTGCAAATAGAATCTAAAATTCGACCTCCTTTCTCTAGAATGTGGAAAGTCAGATACATTTTCCCTCAAAAGACTTCACTAATATCAACTACTCTGAAGTAAGTCAACCCAAAGTCACCCATTAATCAGTTATAGGCAGGGCACAAAAAGTAAATGAGAAACCTCTAAATTCAGATGCTATGCCACCAAGAAAACAGTCTAATTTTGAACTTTCATTGGAGGAAAATTGGAGATGATGGACATGCTGTACCTACCTGATCTTTGGCTTTGATCAACAAATTGATGAACTCTTATTAGCAATGTTCCTTTTGCCATAGAAGACAATAGCAAAATAAATATTTCACATAATTTATCTTTCTTTTGTGCTTTTTAATAGTCCAAAATGTGATGTTTAAGACATTATTTGAAATCTAAACGCCTCTTTAATTTTTAATCAGAGGATAAGCTCGTGATTCTTGACCATAATCTGAAGATTAAGCCCAAGTAAATATGTGAAACCAATATGACAATTCTAGAAACTATACAAGAAACAAAAAATGCTTTCAACAGGAAAACATACTTTGTGTATATTTGCCTTTACTTACCGGGCATTTAGGTTCCTGATTTTATTAATTGCCTTCAAGTATCCATCTACTCATTTTAAAATAGATCATTTGTCTTTCTTCTACTCACTTGTAAAAGTTATTTTTACAATAAGATGTTAGTTCTTTGTAACATGTTGTTATATATTCTTCTACAAAGAAATTGTTATTCAGCAAGCAGTAAGAGTCAGATATATAGTTGCTGGAGGTAAGTGAGAAGAAAATTCTCAAAGCATGTAAATAAATATAAACTGTACATAAATGAGCAGTAAATGCTGTGAAGATAAATGGTTAAAGAGCATTGAGTGACATGGTCGAAACAAAAATTACAAAAACCCGGAGAGGCAGCCATATCCCTAGATACTGGGACAAAATGAGTCTTTGCTTTTTATTATTCCTATGGAGTTACTTTCTGTACTAGTCTGTTTAGAAAGTTGATTTTAATTTCAACTGCAGCTATGTCGCTCTTTGTATTTATTTTTCTTTTTATGCTGCTTTATTTCATTTAAAAAAATTTATTCATACAAATTTATGAAGTATGTGTACAATTTTTACTTGTCTATTGCTGTATTTGGAACAAGTGTGTTTGTGGGATGGGTAACTAGGAAGCAGATGTGGAATATTTTGCTTACTCATGCTAGCTCTTTGACCAAACCTCTAGTAGGTTTATAACGCATGTTTGGCTATTTGAGTATGGTACTGACATCAGCATCATACATTCATGAAAAAATGGTGAGGAATATAATTTGTGTTCTGGGAAGGGTGTATAACGAAGGACATCTTCTGGTCTTCTGAGTAATCTGTCTTCTAATCACAAAAACATTTCTAAGAAGCCTCATTGTTTTTCCTCATTTATCTTCTAACTTTTACATTCATTAATACTTCCTACAAAGAAAATCTACAGTATCAGCCTTTCATTCTTTCAGCCCTATGAAACAATTTGATTCAGAAAAATTTGGTGGAATGTCAAAAAATACGATGGTAAATAGATGGTTAGAAAATGCATTTTTCACACTAATTGGGTTGTTTTGTATATTGTGTGCAACACAAACAACAATACAATGTTATCCAACAAAAAAATTTATGATGTCCAGAGATTAGCACTAGGCTTAAGTCTATATATGTGCACCCCCTGGATGAGAAAATAAATGACTCAATCGATACATTCAAAGTTTTCAAAGTTAAAGCATTTTTCAAATTTTTATTTGAAAATAGTATAAGCCTTCCACTATCTCTTGAAACTCTATAAAAATTTAAATGTCTCTTGAGTCTAGAATATAGAGTATATTAAACATATGGTTTCACTGACATTTGAAGTGACGCTTCTGAATACCCCAAGCCTTTGAAAAATTGTAAAATTCTTTTTGTAACAAGATGATATCAATATGATATGAAACTAAAAGGAAAGTTTATGACTCAGATAATTTAGAACATTTAGTGTAAATAGACACACTTTAAAATATTTCACACAAATATGCCATGGTATATACAACCATAGGATAATCCCATCTGTTCTTTAAAAAATATAATTTTTATGGCTTTAAAGACAAATAGGAGAGGGTCACTGATTTTTACTTGCTGAAAATTTTGTTTTGCTTGTGATTTTGACAAAAAAAAATTTGAGAACCCTCTTTTGAGTTTGAAGGAAGAGGCAAAACTTAAAATTTGGTTGATCAATTTCAAAATAAAGCCAAAGTAGCAGTTGACATAGGCTTCAAGCGTTTCTATTTAATACTTCCTTATCTCCTATTGAAAACACACACACACACACACAACACAAGGAAAACTAAATATTCATAAGGCACACTCAAGTTGTTTCTTAGAACTTAATAGATTTGTAGATTTAACCTTTCTCAGACTGGTGGACCATTTGTTGTTAATGATGTCAATGAAAATGCTAATCAAAATGGAAGTGCCTTCAAATTAAATGTAGGTGACCTTGGGGAAAAAAATCATTCTCTTTTAATTGGATATTCAACCAAAGGTAAAATAATTTCGGTTAAATGACCCAAAGGTCATTAACTCATGACGGCAAATCTTTTCTGAAAGTTGTTTACTCTCAAGTAAATATGCCAATGAATCAATTTCACACTAAAATTAGATTTTTAACAATAAAGGTTATAAATGCAAGCACATGTAAAACACCAAAATAAAGCCCTGACAAATATTTTATGCTCACTTTCTCCTCTGAGTTACACAATTTTGTGGCTTCAGTCTATGGTAGAATAATCTATGCAGACTAACAAATGTTTTCATTCACTTGAGGGAACATTTTATATTTTTTCCCTTTTTTAAAAACAATTCACTGTACTTGAAACAACGTTTCATTCCATATCAGTCAAGCCTGTCTTTTACAACCACTTTTTAAAAGAAGTTTGGTAGGAAAGAGATATGTTAAACTTTCAAATGTCTTTTAGCAAAAAAGGCAGGGCAACTAGCATTCTCATACATAGTTGGTGAAAGAAAACTGTTTATATTTTTTCAGAAAGTAATCTGGAAATACGTATTTTCTTAAATATGTGGGGTAGAAATCAGGGTCAGGTATACAAATGTTCAGTATGCAGATACTCTTGTTGATGAGGTGTGCTTCCCCCCTCCCCTGGCAGTTTCCCACTCCGGTCAATCCCTTTCTTATAGTATTATGATAGTTGTTCATAGTCTGCTTATAAGTGAGAACATGTGATACTTGGTTCTTTGTTTCTGTGATAGATCACTCAGTATTATAGTCTCTAAGTCCATCCAAGTTGCTACAAAGTTCACAACTTTGTCGTTCTTTATGGTTGCATAAGATTCCATCGTGTATACGGACCACATGTTTTTATCCAGTCCTCTTTTGATGGGCAGCACAGTTGGCTTCATGTTTTTGCTATTGTAAGTAATTCTACAATAAACATGCGTGTGCAGGTTTCCTTTTCATAGAGTGATTTGAGTTCCTTGGTATATTCCCAGTAGGGGGATTGCAGGGTCATATGGAAGGTTGTTGTGGTAGAACACTATATACATGTATTGGTAAAAAAATTATCCATATTTTTCTCCTGTTTTCTACATCTTGCAAACAGAGGGACTGGCTCCATAGTTCAGTAGCAATATAGAAATATTAGCTCTCTCCAGAGCAAAGAGCAGGCTTGTGTACTGTGTATTATAAAAGACAGTTCCCTAAGGTCAAAATTTCTCTCCTGTTCCAAGTCACCATAAGTGGGAGTAAACTGGCCCTTTTCTCTCTGCTTTGGGCAACTGAGACTCTGGAAATCTGAACACTTTTTGATATTCTGGGTGTTTCTGTTGCTATATAAAAAAAGAGTCCTTTGTCCCTGACTCAGTAGTTTTGTGTATTCTGCCTTTGAAGCTACTCATGTGTATTCTGTCATGATACTATGGCAAGATAATTTGTTAACTTTCAAGTAAAATAAAAATCTCAGAATAATTCACAATTCTTAACAATGTGTACATATACAAAAGTATTAAATATTTACAGATGAGTCAATAGTTTCTGGGGTTTTTTGTCGCTATAGAGCAAATAATTGTATTTAATTAAAATGACCAAAATAATACTCAATGTTTGGTACTAATTTTTACTTATGGTTCTAGGTATCATCTCTTATAGTCACAATGTCTGAAGAAAGAAGTTTGTTCTTTGTTTCAGGGTCCTTATAATTAACAATAAAGTTCTTATAAATATTTGTTTATGCACTTATTTATAGGACTCTAGTTAGGTGACAAGTGTTTTTCAATTTCTACACAAGACCTGTCATATTTCCATTATGCCCTTTCTTCAAATCAGTTGGAAATAATGCCTCATCTAGCTTCAGGTCTATCTGTAGTACTAACTTGTGAGCTGAGAGCACAACCCTTCAGTGGATTGCTTCTCTTAGCCTGTGAGGATTTTGATCTTTGTCACTGAAAGAGCATTGTGTATCTGTGGGCCTGTGTGAAAAGTGTCATTTCTTCCCTTGATTCAAGCTGACAAAGAATTACCTTCTTGGCAGCACTGTGATTTCTGGAAAGCCTTAGCTAACAGTGCTATTGCTTAATTTATTTAGTTCAAATGCGTTTTTAAAAATTTGAACAAATAGATGAGTTTCAATGTTCCTTCTGATAAAAAAAAGAGATTCAAAGACTTGTTAAACATTATGAACTATATAGATATATGTTTAATATATATGGTAAGACAGAAAAGACACTAGCTAACATGTATGAATGCTGCATATATGTCAGACACTGCTCTGTGAATGTTTCATCATTAGTTCCCATGATCTATAAACAACCTTGTAGAATCAGTATTGTATTTTCCATTTTACAATACTAGGAATTCACAGCATCTAAGTAGTTAATCCAGCATAAAGATTTACTTTTATGACACTTTGTGTAACATTTTTGGGGTTCCTCCATTACCCTATATTTCTCATTAAAAAGAAAGATGTTGTTTTAAAAAGATGCATTCATATTAAAATGTACCCATCTCAAAATGTACCCATCTAAAATGTACCCATCTCAAAAAATAAAGACATTTGAAGCATATGTATTAGAAATAATTGAATTATTTCTAACCTATGTGAGAGAATACAAAGATAAACTATTTAATGACCTAAAAAATTAATTTGCCAAAGCAGGTTTAAGGAAAAATGAATACACTGACTACATATCCATTTAGGTAAAAAAATGAAGTCCATTTATGCTGATTAATTATACAATTTGTCCTCTAACCTTCTGTTCTTTCTCTTCCTACATCTGTGTTTTGAAATGTCACCTAAATGAGTCACTCAACATTATCTGGTAGACAGAATTCCAAGATGGGCTCCAATATGTCTACCCTTTTTCCCCGGAATGCAGGTAGAACCTATGGGCGTGATGGGGGTAGTTGTTCCTTTAATAAGGTAACATTATATGGCAAATGGGATTGAAGAGCCACTTCTGTGATTACATTAAGCTATATCAGACTCCTTATAACCAACTAGAGAGGGAGGCAAATCATAGAGCTATGCTCCTTGAAAGAAAGCCATGTTGCGAGCAGTTTAGGGGGCGTGTGTCAAGGAACCACAGACAACCTCTAAAAGTCAAGAAAATTCCCTGGCCAATGGCTAGCAAGAAAATGGAGACCTCAATCATTCAGTTGCAAGAAAATACGTTTTATGAGCAATAAGTAAGCTTGGAAAAGGATCCTGAGTTTAGGCATTAATAACAGTGCCGGTCAGCACCTGTGTTGAAGCCTTTTGAAACCTGAGCTCAGAACCTAACTGATTGCAGCTCAGACTTCTAACCTACAGAATTGAGATTATAAACTTGTTTTGTGTTAATCCTCTAAATCATGATTACTTGCTATGAGTCAAAATAAAATCAATGTAGGTGACACTGATCATTTTGTTGAAAACACTCATTTAAATAGCTCTATGAAAATTAAATGTTGTGCTATGTCTACATGGAAAGGGACAATGAAATATTATATGAGGAACAGTGAGTGAGTACACACCCAAAGAGTACACTGCCAAAAATCTGTAAAATAAAGTCTTCAACTGAAAGCACCATAAAATAGTCAAAGGTATCGATGTGTCATTAAAGATGACAGATAATCAAAGAAATGATTATAAATGCAAGTGAACATTAAAAAGAGTCAGAAAGATCTATTATTTTTACTGCATTTTGGAAATACCATTATTAATGTAATCATTAAATTAAAAGAGCAATAACTAATCAACATTTAACTATCAGAATTCTCAAAATCCCACAACCAGTTCTTTGAGGTCAATTCAGATTTCCTGACAAAACCAAAGCATCATCATAGCCTTCAAAATGTATTATTAATTACAATTGCTTAGCTTCTTGCATTCTATTACATTTCACATCATTTATCTCCCATTTACCTTACCCTGTTATTATGACTTCATGTTTCATTCATATTATGACTTCTAGTGTTCCATTTATTAAGATTTTGACAGTGGGTTCCCAACTTTGTTAGTATTAAAAGTTCACTTTAAAATATTTAATTAAGGGATATTCCACAAGATGGCAATGGCATAGGTGGATTTGTGAGACTCACCGAATGTGAGTTCCCAAAAAGACTCTTACTTTTCTTTCCACAGCCTCCTGCCCATGGCCAGCCACACTGGTAAGAGGCCTGGGGACCTTTGGTCCCATGCAGGGCCAGACATTACGGCCCCTGGCTGTGGATGCTCCACTATATGTGACTCCCATCTGCTCAGGAGTCCCGGGACCCAGCTCCCTCCCTGGCTACATCATGACGCCCAGCACCCAGCACCAAATTGCCGGTCACCCAGGGAGGCTCTGGGCACCCGCCCACCCCTCAGAGATACCAGTCCAATTTCTGGCTGAAGTGTGCTGTGAGGGACCCAGGGCCACCACCTGCCCCTTGGGAGTTTTGGAGCTCTGGAATTCCGGGCCCACCCTGGCTGAGGCACTCAGCATGCAACTTCAAGCTTGTGTAAGGAAGCAGAACCCCAAGCTTGTGTAAGGTGCTGATCAGAGGCTGCCAACTCCAGAGGAGGGAATGCCCGACCCTCTCCTCCACCCCAGCCTGCTGGTGACACCCTGGATCCAGCACCCCGCTGTGCAGCTAATCCCAGACGAGAATCCCTGAAAGTGAAAGTGGAACTACCACCTCCGCCATTCTCCAGGCAGAACTGCATCACCCCACCCACCTATCAGAGCCTCCACCTCAGTTCCTACGGTGACGTGTTAAACAGGAAACAAAACCACTCCCCTACACTGAACAGACTGAGCCAACTAAGAGTTACAGGCCTCCCAGGCAGCAGGCTAACTGCCTGCAACAAAAACAGAGGGGAGAGCCTAGAGATCAGGGCTCAAGGAAAGATTACAGAACTACTCTGAGCTCTTATTTTGACCTTTGGTTTTATCATTCTGACTGTATGTTTTGCTCACTATTGTTTGCTTTCTAACTTACACAATCTGTTTCATGATCTTATTGGTCTGTCTCTGTGTAACTACCATTATTCTTTAGGGAATTTTCCTTCTGTGTTTTTTTTTTTTCACTTCTATCTGGCCTTGTGTCTATTTTTCACCTGTTAGTTGGTATGTACATCTGTTTTCCCTCTCACTCTTCTCTCTTTCTAACTTCCTATTGACCCCCCTCCTCCATTATTTTCCTCTTTTGTACCTCCTTTTGCTCCAGGGAAGAGAGAAAAATCTACACAAATGAAGAAAAAACAAAAGAAGAATATAGGTTTCTCCCAGACTCCTAGGAGGGCAGAAATTGAGAAAACTACCTTTGGAATGCAAACAATGAAGAGCCCCCAGAATGACTGGTCTCAAACTACAAACCTAGATATCAAGCCATTAATGGAGAGATTAAAAAGAATTGAGGAGACTCAAGAAGAAACTAGAAAGGAGATGATATCTGAGATAACAGTAATAAAGAATACTGTGAATGAAATAAATAAACCGATAAGTATGAAAAGCAGAATTACCCAAGCAGAAGAAAGAATCTCAGAGCTTGAGGATAAAAGTATAGAACTAACCCAAATGCTCAAAAACAAAGAAAACAAGCTCAAAAAGACAGGAAAAAACCTTCAAGAGATAAGCGATTACTTCAAGAGACCGAACCTAAGAGTAATTGGCCATCCTGAGGTAGAAAGAGAGACAGAGACCACACTGAAACAAACCTGCCATGAGATCATTTAAGAAAACTTACTTACCTAATCAATGATACAAAAATTCAAACACAAGAGATTCAGAGAACCCCTGCAAGACAGCAAATGAGAAGACCAACTCCTAGACACATAATAATTCACCTATATAAAGTAGGCATAAAAGAAAAAATCCTATGGTCAGCAAGAGAAAAAGGTGAGATCACCTACCATGGAAAACCAATTGAATAGCAGCAGATTTATCTACAGAAACGCTGTAGGAGAGCTTGGAGCCCTATCTTCAAAGTCCTAAAAGATAAACAATTTTAATCAAGAATAACCTACCCAGCCAGATTAAGCTTCATCAGCGAGGGAGAATTAAAATCTTTCCATGATATGCAATCCTTAAGAACTTATGCTGCCACAAAACCACCTCTACATGAAACACTTAAGAAAGTACTAAACACAGAAGAAAAGGGGGGAAAAGAGCAACGTTCTTCACAAGAGTACAGGGAAAAGAATAAAATACACAAAAACCAACCCCCAGAACAAAAGAAAGACAATAAACCAAGTGGAAGAACAACTCAATAAGAACTCTATGATAGGGACAAACTCTCACATTTCAATAATTAGCCTGAACGTGAATGAACTAAATGCACCACTGAAAAGACATAGAATGGCAAAATGGATAAAATATCACCAGGCAACAATATACTGCCTTCAAGAGACCCATCTCACCAGAAAGGACATGCACAGATTCAAAGTAAGAGGATGGGAAACAAATTTTCAGGTGAATGGAACACAAAAGAATGGAGGAGTCATGATTCTAATTTCAGACAAAATACCATTTAAGCTATCAAAAATTAAAGAAGATACAGAGGGACACTACGTAATGAGAAAAGGTCATTCCATCAACAAGAAATATCTATCCTAAACATATATGCACCCAACATAGGTGCACCAAATTTATAAAGCAACTCCTAGGAAAACTAAAGAAAGATATTGACTCTAACATCATCATAACTGGGGACTTTAATAACCCACTCACAACCCTAGACAGATCATCGGGACAAAAAATCAGCAATGAGATCCAGAACCTCAACGTGACTCTTGATCAAATGGACTTAATGGATACCTACAGAACACTCCATCCAAAGACCACAGAATACACATTCTACTCATCAACGCATGGAATGTATTCTAAGATCAGCCACATAATTGCCCATAAATCAAGCATAAGCAAATTTAAAAGGACCAAAATCCTACCATGCACCTTCTCAGATCACAGTGGAATAAAAATAAACATTAACACCACCAAGGTCCCCCCAAAACCCACAAAGACATGGACACTAAACAGCATGATGCTAAACAACTCCTGGGTCAATGATGAAATCAAAACAGAATTTAAAAGATACCTGGAAACAAATGAAAATAAAGAAACATCTTACCAAAATCTCTGGGATGCCTTAAAAGCTGTAGAGAGGGGAATTTATATCCCTATAAACACACATGAAGAAAATGGAAGGAAAACATATTAACAGCCTAACAAGACACCTAAGGAAGCTGGGAAAGCAAGACCACAAAAACCCTAATTTCAGCAGAAGAATCCAGATGACCAAAATAAAAGCCCAAATCCAGGACATAGAAGACAAAAAGATAATACAAAAAAATCAATGAAACAAAAAGCTGGTTCTTTCAAAGGATAAACAAGATCGATGGCCCCCTAGCTAGACTGACCAAGAAAAAGAAAGAAAAAACACAAATAAGCACAATCAGAAACACAAAAGATGAAGTTACATGTGACCCTGAAGAAATACAAAAGATCATTCAAGACTACTATGTACACTTGTATGGAAACAAACTTGAAAACCTCAAGGAAATGGAGGACTTTCAGTCATCACACAATCTGCCTATGTTGAAACAAGAAGAAATAGAGACCCTAAATAGACCAATAGCAATCAAGGAAATTGACTATGTAATAAGAAAACTACTGACCAAAAAAAAAGCCCTGAACCAGATGGCTTTCCAGCAGAATTCAACAAGACATTTAAAAAGGAGCTGATACCAATCCTACTGAAGGTATTCCAGGCAATTGAGAAAGATGGAACCCTCCCCAAATCATTTTATGAAGCTAACATCACAATGATAACCAAGCCAGGTAAAGATCCAACAAAGAAAGAGAACTACAGGCAAATATCTTTGATGAACATAGATGCTAAAATTCTCAACAAGATCCTAGCAAACCAGATTCAACAACAAATCTCAAAAATCATCCATCATGACCAATTAGGCTTCATCCCTGGGATGCAATTCTGGTCCCACATTCATAAAACAATAAGTGTAATTAAATACATCATCAGATGTCAAAATAAAAACCACATGATTATATCATTAGATGCAGAAAAAGCTTTTGATAAAATCCAGCACCCTTCTTGATAAAAACACTAGAACATCTAGGCATACAGGGAACATACCTCAAAGTAGTAAAAGCCATCGATGAGAAATCCACAGCCAGCATACTCCTAAATGGACAAAAAATGGAACCATTTCCCCTGACAACTGGAACAAGACAAGGATGCCCACTGTCACCCCTCCTGTTCAATATAGTATTGGAAGTCCTGACTAGAGCAATCAGAGAAGAGATGGCAATCAGGGGTATTCAAATAGGAAAAGAGGAAGTCAAATTATCTCTCTTTGCAAATGACATGATCGTGTACCTTGAAAACCCAAGAGAATCTGTCAAAAACCTCCTTACACTGAAAAAGGCCTTCAGCAAAGTCTCAGGATATAAAATAAATGTGCAAAAGACAATCGCATTTCTCTACACCAATAATAAACAAACAGAAACCCTAATAAAAACAACAATTCCATTCACAATAGCCACAAAAAAAATGAAATACCTTGGCATCTTCCTAACCAGAGACATGAAAGACGTTTACAATGATAACTACAAAACACTGCTCAAAGAAATCAAAGATGATATGAACAAGTGGAAAAATATACCATGCTCATGGATTGGAAGAATCACCATTGTGAATACATATGTCCATCTTACCGAAGGCAATCTACAGATTCAATGCAATACCTATCAAATTACCAGCAACATTCTTCTCAGATCTAGAAAAAAACAACACAGGAATTTATATGGAAACACAAACGTCCAAGAATAGCCAGAACAATCCTCAGCAAAAAAAATCAAAGCAGGTGGTATCACATTACCAGACTTCAAACTTTACTATAAAGCTACAATCATCAAAACAGCTTGGTATTGGTATAGGAACAGGCATATAGATCAATGGAATAGAATTGAGCTTCCAGAAGAAAATCCTCAATTTCTCAACCAGCTCATCTTCAACAAAGCCTCCACCACCTACCACAGGGGAGAGGAGAACCTATTCAGTAAATGGTGCTGGGAAAACTGGCTGACCACATGCAAAAGATTGAAACAGGACCCCTACAAATCCCCATATACAAAAATTAACTACAAATGGATCAGAGACCTAAATGTAAAACCTCAAACCATAAGAACCTTAGAAAATGAAGGACATAACCTCTGCCATTCAATTCCTGAACAAAACCAGAAGCTCACAGGCCATAAGAGATAAAATAGACAAGTGTGACCTCATTAAACTGACAAGCTTCTGCAAAGCCAAAGAAACCATCATGAGAGCACAGAGACAGCCTGCAGACTGGGAAAAAGTATTTGCCAACTCCAGGTCTGACAAAGGCTTAACATCTTGGATCTACAAGGAACTTAAGCGTGCTGAAAAGAAAAAAACAAACAACCCCATTATAAAATGGGCAAAATATATGAACAGACACTTCACAAAGGAAGACATCCAAGCAGCCAACAAACACATGAAGAAATGCTCAACCTCATTAATCATCAGGGAGATACAAATCAAAACCACAAAGATACCACCTAACTGCAGTCAGAATGGCAATTATCAATAACTCAAAAAATAACAGTTGTTGGTGAGGGTGTGGCAAAAAGGGATCACTCCTACACTGTTGGTGGGAGTGTAAACTAGTACAACCTCTGTGGAAAGCAGTGTGGCAATTCCTAAAAGCTCTAAACATCAGCCTCCCATATGACCCTGTAATTCCCCTACTCAGAATATACCCTGAAGAACTCAAATCACTCTATTAAAAAGATACCTGCACATGAATATTTATTGCAGCATTGTTCACAATAGCAAGAACCTGGAAACAACCATGCTGTCCATCAATAGAGGACTGGATTTAAAAAAATATGGTACATATACACGATGGAATACTATGCAGCCATAAAAAAGAACAAAATTATGAATTTTGCAGCAATCTGGATGGAACTAGGGTCTATAATACTGAGTGACCTCTCACAGAAACAAAGATCTGAGTATCACATGTTCTCACTCATATAGTGGACCTTGGTCATCCAATACACTACCATAAGAAAATGACTGACAGTGGTGGGGGAAACTATGGTGGGAGGGGAAGAGGGTTGGGACTAATGGTAGTAAACATCTGTCTGGGGACGGGGAGACAACTGTTATCAACCTGGGGGCCTAAATGAAGCATATTTGTATACCTAACCCTTAACTGTACCCCACAACATCATAATAAAAAATATTTATTTTAAAAAATATATTTAATTAAAAGGATATATAAAATTTGAGGACAATTCTAGAAAAATAACATTGCACCCTAGGAAAATATAATTTTTATTGGTATATTGAATGCATTTTAAACTATGTTGTTTTTTGTGGCATTAGGTAATAATTAAAAATCAATCTTAAGCTGACAGTTGGATGTAAAGAAGTGAAAATTAGATGCTGACATAATTTTTTTTTTTTGAGTTGGAGTCTCAGTCTGTTGCCCAGGCTGGAGTGCAGTGACCACTCCCAGCCACTGCAGCCTCCACCTGCTGGGCTCTGGCAATCCTTCCACCTCAGCCTTCCAAGTAGCTGGAACTACCACGCTCGGCTAATTTTTTGATTTTATTGTAGAGATGAGATCTCGCCAAGTTGCCCAGGCTAGTCTCGAACCCACGCTCAGCCAATCCACTCACCTCAGCCTCCCAAAGCTTGGGATTACAGGCTGAGCCACTGAGCCTATATCAAAATGATTAAGGCTACCTATTATTGCTATTAAAATATTTGATGTACACATTATTTTTTATTTTTTCTTACATTAAAGAATGACATAGTACACAATGATTATTTTAATAAGAAAGAGTCCACTTCAAATTTAATATGCTATGATGTGCCTCAATATTTAGAATCAAGCAATAAATATAAAATTACTTTTTATTAATTTGCTACATTGTGTTGAGAGGAAAGTAATTCACAAATTAATTTCTAAACCAAGTTCATAGTGTACTTTTCTTTTAAACCACTACTTGTGCACTATCAATTATAACAGCTATCAGAATATATGAGGCTTTGTGTGAACAACAGTAAAACGTCTTTGTCATATAATTAAAATCTTAAATTAATCACTCTCTAAATTAGACTTCATTCTAGCATGCATAGCAAAATGATAAATTATAGCAGTTGGCAAATATGACACATTTAGCATCATATATGAAAGGAGGAAATTCAGTGTGAAACACGTTGACATACTAAGTTTACCTGTTTTTGGAGACTATTATAAACCCTTTAATGCTATTCCATCTTTTCCATATGAAGCACAAAGCTTATGTAGGTCATATATGACTGACTTCAGCAATTTTTCATTTCCAGCTTACTTTTCTTTTTGTGCTACATAAGCAATTTTGTATTTTTAAAATGCTTCACAAAGAAATTATTTAATCTAAGAAAGTGAAGATTTTCAAGGAAAAAAATACCCATTAAAAAGTATAAATAGAGCATTGCAGCCTGCTCTTCAGACAGAGCTCGGCCATCACTATCGCTGGAACATCGCAACGACTGGACAGTTTTACTGCATTGCACTGTCCCGTGGCTG
>NW_007232627.1:0-6394 GCF_000164805.1 Carlito syrichta
ATTGCTAATTCCACATCCTGCACATTATAAGGGACACCCTTTTTGCTGCAATCTCACCTCCATTTTGCCTATGTATAATTTTTGCTGTCAAATGCCATCATCCATTTGTGCATCTATTATCTCAATTAAAGAGGGAATATTCTCAAGCCTATGCACGCAATCCTTCAAAGTTAGGGAAGGTCCATCAACAGGAACCATGGGGCGTTGCCTCCGTCATGGCCGCATTGTACTGGGGCCTTGCTCCCAGATGGCGTTTTTCCTGTTTTCAGGTCCCTTTTACCTTACTTTTACTAGTGATTGTGGCTCCTGGCACCTCCCCCTTTTTTGTTTTTTAGAATCACAAGGTGGATAGTATCGGAGTTCCGTTGAACAGCTTTTCTTAGTTTCTGGATAATGACTGGTAGGACAAACAGCAAAAACAAAATGATTAGTCCAATTGCTATAAAATTGTAAATTAAATTCCAAAGAGAATTAGAAGAAATGAATCGAGTAAGAGTATCTGTGAATTTAGATGCCAATTGAGAAAACGAAGTTGGAAATAAATGGGCTTGAGAAATAGCCATGATTTGAGTGTGCAGCTGCTGAATGTCTAGGGTTGAATTTGTGGAATACCAAACTCCCATTAAGTGTTTTTGGACATCAGTCCAGCTAATATTTTGCCCATTATATGGCATTGGAGTAACACAAATCCATTTAAATTGGGCATGACAAGCAACAGACATTTGGACCTTAATATGCTGTATTTGACTTCCTATATATAATAATACTGATTCTAAAGCATTTAATCTATCAATAATACCCTTATCTATTTGTTCTTGAGTAAACAAAGCTAAACTAACATTTTGGGATAACTCATTCACATGTTCAGCAGTATGTACTTCCTGTACTAAAGCAGCTGCAGAAGCTGCTACAGATCCTATTATGGCAATTAATGCTGTAATTCCTAATATAAAGGCAGCCACAAACCTTTGAGATCTAGCTAAAGTAGAAGTTACTTGTTCCAAAATGAATGTTCCAGGAGTAGCATACCAAGGGATGGGCAGCTTAACAGGTACAAACACATATGCCAGACATCTTAATAAAAACACTTGAGCAGGGTTTTTACCAACACAATTGGACAGTGAACAATTTTCACAAGTAACTTCAAAATGACCATATTTATAAATTAAAGAATATTTACAATGAAAATTTGCAATCAATAAAGCATAAGGAGAATCAACACACGCCTGTAAAAAGGTGGTAAAACAAGAACGGGGTCGATAAAGTGTTATGGGGCCTGTTGCTGCAAATAACCGATAAAGCTGGGGTTGTAATGAACTATTCTGAGACCAAAAACTTTGGAAAATAGGTGTAGCCCACCCATATGGGGACCAACTATCCAGAATTATTGGGGGTGGGATTTGCAGGTAAGAGCTACTCCAGTTAATACTTAAATTGAATCCTGAATTAAGATAAGATCTATAATTATACTTGGGTCTGGAGATTGACCAATCGTATATTTTTATAGAGGAAAATTTATGAAAAGGTGGTATTGGTTCAAATAATTTATAGGACACGGTAGTATTAAACCTACATATCCTCCATTTAGGGAATCCGTCATTTATCCCTATTGCATCCCAATAATGTCTTACATGCATAATATCAGTACAAAGGGAAATGTTATTATTTTGGGTTTTCTCTATAAAGTAACGACCATTAGTACTGTATACATCGGTGGGGCCGTAAAATGTGAGTCCCCACAGATTACTCTGACCTCTAGAAGTAGGGGAATTTGTAAGAATAGTTCTACATTCTAACAGTATGCATCCTGACCAAGAAAAAGAAGGAGAAAAACAAACAGGGGGAGTTCCTGTTACTCCAGTATAATTAATGCCATTAACCATTCTAGTAGTGATGAATGAAGAACTTTCGCCTCCCATTAAGTCATTATTATTAGTGAAAATCTTAATAGTAGGCTCATTCCAAGTTACGGGGTGAAATAAATGTGGGTCAAGCACATAGGCCCAATAGCTTGGGGTTACATTATTTTGTAACAAAGGAATAGCATGACATGTAGGGGGTGACAATACCTGAGCTGCAATGACAGCAAGCATAGCCACAAACAGTGTTCCAGAGTTGACAGTGTGTCCTTGGTACAAAACCAGTTCCTCTACTTGCCCTGTCAGTGCCTTCAACTGGCTCCAGGTGGGGGGTGTTGCATTCTGAGTTCCTCTGGAGCGCCGATGTTTCCGAGACCTCAAAGTCATTCTGGCGAACGACGTAATCATGGAGGGAGCTGGAACAAATGATGTCAGCCCAGGAGGACCAGGAACAAATGACATCGGTGTTGAAGAACTTGGAGCTGAAACAAAAAGCTCAGGAGGAACTGGCGAGAAATTTGGTGATGATGGAACTTTAAATGTTGATTCAGATGGAGATGAAAGCACACACAAGTGGTGCAGAACTTTCTTCTCCGCTTTCGGAGGAGCTGGAGTATTCACACACTCTTTGGTAAGGCGGCAAGGGAACCGGAGGAGGCATCTTTCTCTCGGTCACCTTGGGCAGGGGCGGTGGTTGGGGATGGATGAACGGGTGACTCATTGTAATGTCGAATGAGTCGATCAGGTATCCACACTGGCGAGTCAGCATTCTGAAGGAAGACACAAACAAAACCTCGTCCGGACGTTAGTAAAATCCATTGACATTTAAATGGTTAATTACAAACAAAGCATGATTTAGTATATGATGTGGAGAGGCATATTTATAATCTCCCTCTTGTAATTTAGTTACTTGATTTTTTGCATTCTGATGTGCTCTTTCAACTATAGCCTGTCCCTGAGGATTATAAGGAATTCCCGTAGAGTGAGATATTGAAAACATAACACAAAAATCTTGGAATGCTTTAGAAGTATAAGCAGGAGCATTGTCTGTCTTAATAGCTCGTGGCATTCCTAAAGTGGCAAAACATGCAAATAAGTGTTGTTGAACATGTTTAAAGGCTTCTCCAGTGCGAGCAGTGGCCCACATAATGTGAATATGTATCAACATATACATGTACATAAGTATTCTTGCCAAAAGATTTAATATGAGTAACATCCATTTGCCACAAATCATTAGGTCTTAGTCCCCGAGGATTAACTCCTTCAGACAGAGCCGGGGAAGAAGTAGGGCAGATTTTACAATTTCGAACAATAGCCCTGGCAGCCTCTCTGGTTATGTGAAATTGTAATCTCAAGGCAGTAGCATTTTGGTGATGTACTCTGTGGCTTTCCATAGCTTCCTCAATGGCTGTTAAAATAACTTTAGTATTAAGATCAGCTAATGCATTACCTTCATGAATAGGACCGGGTAACATAGAATGTGCCCTAACATGCCCAACGAAAAACGGAGCATCCCATTTGCACCAACTTTTGTAATTTATCAAGTAAAATATAAATTGAAGAATTCTTTGACAAAGGTGCCTTTTCTATATGAGGGAACAAAGCAACTATATATTTGGAATCAGAATACAAATTGAAAGGTTGTGTAGAGAGATTTTCAAAAACAGCTAGAACTGCACACATTTCAACTCGTTGAGCAGACTTTTCTGTAGTTTTAAAGGTGTGTGGTTGATTATTAACCACATAAGCTGCTTGTCCTGTAGATGACCCATCAGTAAAAACCAGTTTTGCTGGAGGTGGCAATGGCTGAGCTGAGCATTGGCTTGGAAAAATAATTGCCTTTTGTTTTAAAAACTGCAACAAGGGACTGGCTGGCAAGTGGAAAGAAATACTTCCTGTGAATCCCAGCAAGGCTAAAGCCCAATCCACATCCTCAACTATTAAAACATCCAGCTGGGCTTTAGTATATGGTATAATAATTTCTGACACATCAGCCCCAAAAAGTTCCTTGCTTCTAGTTCTACCCTTGGTAATAAGCAAGGCGGAATAAGTTGGATAGGCAACTAAAATCCTTTTTGCTGTGACAGGTAAATGTAACCATTCCAAAGGTCCATTTTGCCATAAGCACCCTGTAGGTGTATATTCAGTGGGCAAGATAATAAGACACCAAAGCTTAGTATAATCAAGTCTTTTTACTTGCTGCTCAGGAAGCTTTTGCTGTACATTATTTAATGCTTCCAACGCCTCGTGTGTTAAATGCCTAGGAGAATTCGGGTTAGGATCTCCTCGTAATATGTCAAAAAGAGGCTTTAGCTCCTTGGTAGACACCCGTAAGTAAGGACGTATCCAATTAATGTCCTCCAATAATTTTTGAAAATCATTCAAAGTTTTCAAGTTTTAATTTCCAGCTGCAGTTTCTGTGGGGTGATGTAATCACTATGAATAGTCCGCCCCAAATAATTAAATGGGTTTGCACCTGAATTTTATCAGGGGCTATTTGCAATCCGTGCTTCTCTAAATCCTGATTTATATTTTCTTGCCTTGTTTTCTGGAGGCATGAGGGAAAGCTGGGGAGCAGTAGGTAATGTGAGAGGAGGCCAACCTGGGTTATTATATTTAGCAGCTTCCTCATTTAAATCTACCTCATCTTCAGGAGACAACTGATCCTCAATACTATAAGTCGGGGGTTCCCCTTTATCTTTTTCCTCCTCAGACTCGGACCGTTGCTCCTCCTGAGTTAGCATAATCTTAGAAGTCTGAGAGGAAGTTCTATTAAGCAATGGGGTAGCAGTGGTCTCAGTTTGGGAAAAAGTGCCACAACAAGGATTAGTCATGAGAGCCTGCCTTAATATATTCCATAAAGAATAAGCATCCTCAGGCATTTGGGTCCCTCTGTTAGCGGTATACCATCTTTTAATATTTTTTCCGAACTGATCCCAAGTTTCCAAATCCAAGGTCCCCTCATCAGGAAACCAGGGATTTACCTTTTGAACAAAGTCTAAAAATAAATTTAACTTGTCTTTACTAACCTTAATCGCTTTATGCTGCAATGCTTTCCCCATAATTCTTAAATAAGCTTTTCTTTCTTTTGAACCGGAATGGCCCATATTTACTCCTTATGGAGGCACGACAACTTCTCAAGTTCTTAAAGAGACACGCTAACTTCTCAAATCACTTCTTTTAAAGAGGCACAATATCTTCTCAAGTTCTGGATTACTCTTAAAGAGACACGACAACTTCTCAACTTCTTTTTAAAGAGGCACTACAACATCTCAAAAGTTCTGACACGATTACTTCCCAACATCTTAAAGAGGCACAATAACATCTCAAAAGTTCTGGCACGATTACTTCTCAATGTCTTAAAGAGGCACAATAACATCTCAAAAGTTCTGGCTATTTGTCCTATCTTTAACCTGCACTCACTCACAGGGGGTCTGCAGTACCCTCAGGACAAAGTCTGTTCCCGAAACGACATAAAAATTATACTTACCCGCAATCAGGTCCCTGTTCAGGGGTGCCACCTTCCAGAGTCCAGCTCCAACAACAGAGTCAGGGCCTGACTGGGGAGAATCGGGAAGTGGTGAAAAAGAAAAGACGAAGAAGACAGGAATCCTCTTCCTGGGGAGAGCTCAAGACTCTGCCAATTTTTATTCAATTCTTACAAGCTTATATAGTTTTTTACTGACCCCTCTACCCACAAAATGTATCCCATGTTACACATTAAATATTTACATCATGTTTTTTTCTTTTGTTTATGGTGAAGTTGACCTTTACAGGTTTCATTTTGTTTCTTCCTGCTACCAGGTGGTGTAACAAAATACCAGCTACCAATTTATCAGCCACGTCCTGTGACCTCTAGGTCACCTGAATCTCTTCCCTTCCCTATTCTATTTCTTTTCCTTTACTAATCTATTTTCTTAATTCTACCCTTATATATACTTTTAGCGGCAATATATTGACTTGCTTTTTATTTTATATAACCACCCTGATCGTACCTACTATGAATTCTTAATACTAGTAATTTAAAGATTTAACTTTCTTAATTCTAATTGCCTTATCTATATTACTTGCTATTTTGTTATCACCTATTTTACATTTTATATTTCTAAACGAAACATGTCTAAATCTACACTTATATATGAAAATAATTTTACTTCTAATCCTAAATATATTTAATTTTAAACCTACATTAAGTGTATATAATTTTAAGTTTACCTTAAAACTTAATTATTTTCTATTTCTTATATTTAACTAATACCTACATCTATAATAAACATTTATCTTTTAATTTATAACTGCTATCTATTTAATTCTAATCCTTAATTTTAACCTTCTTTCTAATTAAACTATAATATTTCTTTAAATCAAAAGGCATGTCTGTGACTTGTTTTTCCAAAAACACCTGTTTGTGGAGATACTCTGTCTCAGTTTCTCACTCCCTCATCAATCACAACTGTCAATGTTGTTACTTATAAAGGGTGTGAGGAAGTACTTGTTTTTCCTTTTTAGCTAAAGGTTACAAATTTTGCATCCCT
>NW_007232628.1:0-52433 GCF_000164805.1 Carlito syrichta
GAAGTCAGTTATCTCTCTTTGCAGATGATATGATTGTGTACCTTGAAAACCCAAGAGAATCTGTCAAAAACCTCCTTACACTGATAAAGACCTTTGGCAAGGTCTCAGGATACAAAATAAATGTACAAAAGACAATCGCATTTCTCTACACCAGTAATAAACAAACAGAAACCCAAATAAAAAACACAATTCCATTCACAATAGCCACAAAAAAAATGAAATACCTTGGCATCTTCCTAACCAGAGACATGAAAGACCTTTACAATGAAAATTACAAAACACTGCTCAAAGAAATCAAAGATGACACAAACAAGTGTAAAAACATCCCATGCTCATGGATTGGAAGAATCAACATTGTGAAGATGTCCATCTTACCTAAGGCAATCTACAAATTTAATACAATACCCATCAAATTACCAGCAACATTATTCTCAGACCTAGAAAAAACAACACAGGAATTCATATGGAAACACAAACATCCAAGAATAGCCAGAACAATACTCAGCAAAAAACAAAAAACAAAAAAACAAAGCAGGTGGTATCACATTACCAGACTTCAAACTTTACTATAAAGCTACAATCATCAAAACAGCTTGGTATTGGTATAGGAACAGGCATATAGATCAATGGAATAGAATTGAGATTCCAGAAGCAAAACCTCAATTTCTCGACCAACTCAACTTCAACAAAGCCTCCACCACCTACCACTGGGGAGAGGAGAACCCATTCAGTAAATTGTGCTGGGAAAACTGGCTGACCACATGCAGAAGATTGGCTGTGGCTGTCCCATAGCAATTCTGAAATTCAAGTAAGCAAATATTGGTAGGTCTCTCTACACTGGGCTGGTGATGTTCCTTCATTAGAGTCTGGTTCTGCTCATGGGTTATTTTATAGCCTTCTATGGACCTTGGTTTTAATGTCTGGGTTCTTGACTCTGCCATCTGAGACATACTTCCTTTGCTATACAAAATTAACTATATTTGAATCTGAATAACTTTTCCAGTCTGCTTCCTGTTCATGTAAATTTGGAGATCTGAAATTCATTTTTATTTTGAACTGTCTTAGTCTCTTTTAATCCAAGCTGATGGTGCTTTTGGTAGTATGGGTCTAAAAAATTTTTTGTGTTCCTATGAGTCACACTAGGGTTTATTCCGTACTCCAACAGCAACTTCCACAATTCTTTTTTGAGACAGACTACTCTTTAGTTTAGGTATATCATATTCTATTGGAAAATGTCTTTAATATTCTTAGAACCTCTTTGACCAGCTCAAAAATCTACTGTCAACTGCTTTTCAACTCTAAAAGGTCTTAATAAAGGATCTCACTCTTGATATTTATCCTGAGTTCATTTCTTACTTTGAGAATAGTTAGGTAAGGCATGGTGGCTCACACCTGTAATCCCAATGCTTTGGGAGGCCAAAGTGGGAGGATTGCCTGAACCAGAGGTTGGAGACCAGTTTAGGCAACATAGCAAGATCTTCTCTTTAAAAATAGTTTTAAAAATTAACCTGATGTGGTGGTACAAACCTATAGTCCCAGCTACTCTGGAGGCTGATACATACTAACATGTACAGATTAAAAAAATTTTTTTGAGTTGGAGTCTCACTGTTATCCAGGCTTGAGTGCAGTGGAACATTCATGACCACTGCAGCCTCGACCTGCTGCGCTTAGGTGATCCTTCCATGTCAGCCTTCCAAGTAACTGGAACCACAGGCATGCCCCACCATGCCCAGCTAATTTTTTGGTTTATTGTGGAGATGAGGTCTTGACAAGTTGCCCAGGCTGGCCTTGACCCCTGAGCTGAGGCAATCCTTTCACCTCTCCCTCCCAAAATGCTGGAATTACAGGCATGAGCCACAGTGCCAGGCAGATAAATTCATTAAAATTAAATTATCAAGGTAAAATGAACATAATATAAAATTAAGCATTTAATTTTTAAATTTTCTTTTTTGTAGAGATGGAGATCTTGCTATGTTGTCAAGGCTGATTTCCAACTTCTGGCCTTTAATTGATCCTTTTGCCTTCACCTCCCAAAGTGCTGGGATTATGGGCATGAGTCGCCACACCTAGCCTGAAAATTAATCATTTTAAAGTGAAACATTTGGTGGTATTTAGTACATTCAAAAGATTGTACAACTACCACCCCTATTTAGCTTCAAAACATTTTCATCATTACAAAGTATAGTATTTTACCCATTGTTATGAATTGAATTGTATCTCCCCCAAAAATATGTTGACATGCTAACCCCTGATACCTGGGAATGTGGCCTCATTTAGGAAGAGTCTTTGGCTGGGCATGGTGGCTCACACCTGTAATCACAGTAATTTGGGAGACTAAAATGCAAGTATTGCTTGAACTTAAGAGTTTAAGACCAGCCTAGACAACATAGAAAGTCCTCATCTTGTCAAAAAAAAAAATTAGCCGAGTGTGATGGCATGTGTCTATAGTCCCAGCTATTTTGGAGTTGAGGTGGAAGTATCACCTGAGCCTAGATGATTGAGGTTGTGATGAGTTGTGATTGTGCCACTGCACTCCAGTCTTGGTGACAGAGTAAGGATCTACCTCAAAGGGGGGGAGAAGGAAGGAAGGAAGGAAGGAAGGAAGGAAGGAAGGAAGGAAGGAAGGAAGGAAGGAAATAGTCTTTGTAGATGTAATCAAATATGATGAAATCATTAAGGTGGTTCCTAATGCAATATGAATGGTGTCCTTATAACAAGAGGAAAATGCCATGTGCAGGGAGAGACACACAGGGAGAATACCATTTGATAGCAGCGGAGATTGCAGCAATGCAGCTGTAAGTCAAGGAATGCCAAAGATTGTGACCACCACTAGAAACTGGAAAGAGGCAATAAGGACTCTACCCAGAGTTTCACGGGAATCAAGGCCCTCGTGATGCTCTCACATTTCTTTCTTTAAGAAATTTTACTAGCCAGATGTAGTGGCTCATGCCTGTGAACCCAGCACTTTGGGAGGTGGAGATGAGAGGATTGCCTGAGCTCAGGGATTTGAGACCAGCCTGAGCAACATAGTGAGACCTCGTCTCTACAATAAGTCAAAAAATTAGCTGGGCATGATGGCACATGCCTGTAGTTCTATCTACTTGGAAGACTGAGGTAAAAGGATTGCCTGAACCCAGCAGCTCAATGCTGTGGTGGCTGTGAGCATGCCACTGAACTACAGCCTAGGCAACAGAGTGAGACTCTGACTCAAAAAAAAAGAGAGAGAAATTTTTACTGCAAATTAAAATTTATAGTTTTACGTATTTATTTGCACAAAGTTATGTTATGACTTATAATACAATATGGAAAAATTAAAGCAAGCTAATTAATATATCTATCATCTAAAATACTTATTTTTGTAGTGAGAATATTTTAAACTTACTCTTTGGTCATTTTGAAATGTACAATATGCTATCGTTAACTATATTCACCACACCACACAATAGATCTTTTTAAAAACCCTCATTTCTTCTCTCTGAGATTTTTTTCCCTTTGACCTTCATCTCCCCATTCCCCTCATCCCCTAGCTGTTGCAACCAACCTTCTGCTCTCTGCATCTATGAGTTGAATTGTTTTAGATTCCATATACAAGTAAGAACATGCAGTTTGTCTTTTGTGCCTAGCTTAGTTCACTTAACATAATGTACAATCCAACCTATGTTGAAACAAATGACAGAATTATCTTCTTTTTAAAAGCTGAATAGTCAGCTGGGCACAATGGCTCACACCTGTAATCCCAGCACTTTGGGAGGCCAAGGTGGGAGGATTGCTTGAGCCCAGGAGTTTGACACCAGCCTAAGCAACATAGCAAGACCTCATCTCCACAAAAAATAAAAAAATAAAAAATTATCCTGACATGGTAGTGTATGCCTGTAGTCCCAGCTACTTCGGAGGCTGGGGTGGGAGGATTACCTGAACCCAGGAGGTCAAAACTGTAGTGAGACGGAACTGTGCCACTGCACCCTATTCTGGGTAACAGAGGAAGCAAGACACTGACCAAACACATAAAAATAAAAATTTTAAAAGGCTGCGTAGTATTTATTGTGTATCTATACCACATTTTCTTTATTCATTCATCTGTGGATGAACACTTAGGTTGATTCCACCCCTTGGCTCTTGTGACTGGTGCTGCAATGAATATGGGAGTGCAGATCTCTTTGACAATTTTATATCAGTACCATGCACTAACTAATTGAACCACTGGAGTCATGTGATTTACTTTACTGACAAATTAATCTCAAATCTTTGGGGTAAATACTCAGAAATAAGGTAGCTGGATCATAGGGTGATTTTTTTTTTTAACTTAGAGATCTGGTCTCACTCTGTTGCCCAGGCTGGAGTGCCCACTGCAACCTCAGATTCCTGGGCTCAAGTGATCCCCCCCTGCCCTCAGTCTCCCAAAGTTCTGGGATTACAGGTGTTGGTTACTGCACCCGGCCATATATGGTAATTTTATTTCTAGTTTTTTTGAAGAACCTCCATACAGTTTTCCATAATGGTTGTACTAATTTATATCCCCACCAACAGTGTACAAGGGTATCCTTTTCTCCACATCCTTGCCAACATTTTATCTTTTATCTTTTTGACAATAGCTATTCTGACAGGTGTGATTTTAATTTGCATTTCCCTAGCGCAAATGCAATTAGCAGTGTTGAACAATTTTTATATATCAGTAGGTCATTTGTATGTCTCCTTTTGAGACATGTCCCTTCAGATCACATGCTCATTTTCTAATTGAGTTGTTTTTGTTCTTTTGCTATTTAGTTGTTTGAGTTCTTTATATATTTTGAATATTAACTCCCTTATCAGATGTATGGCTTTTAAATATATTTTCCTAATCCATAAATTGTCTCTTCACTCATGTTTCCTTTGCAGAAAGCTTTTCAGTTTGTTTTTCAGTTTGCTTTTCCCATTTGTTTTTTTGTTTGTTTGTTTGTTTTTTGTGTTTTTTTGGTTTTTGTCATCTGCACTTTGGGGTCAAATAAAATCAAATCAATTGCCCAGGTCAATGTTATTTCGTTTTTCCCCTTTGTTTTCTTCTAGTAGTTTTAGGGCTTCTAGTCTTACATTTAAGTCTCTGGTCTATTTTGAGTTGATCAGAAGATATGACTAGGAATTTTTAAATTACACTGCTTTCATATGGTCTTTGCTATCTCTCTTTAACAGAATGTATCTGTTTTCTAGTCTACTCTTTCATTGAGCATATTAGACATGTAGGGACTTGGCTTTAAACATGGGCTCATATTCAAAATCTGTGCCATATTTGGATTCAAAATCTTATTTCCTGATTTCATGTAGCTATTAAAATACAAGTCCCTTGCTTACTGAGATTGATAAATGCCCCAGGGGCACCTGTGACTTCAAACCTACTCACTACTTTAGTTTTTGCCTTCTCTTTTATTTTATTTTTTCTTTCTCTCTTTGAAGTCAGCCATGCATCTGAAAGTCAGCCATGTATTTGTTTGTTTGTTTTATTTTGTAGTGACAGGGTCTCACTGTGGTAAGACAATAATAGCAATCAAGACTATCATCACCACAAACAGTAATCAACATCATTCAAAAATCAGTACCAGTAATCAAGAGCATCAAAACACAACATTCAAAAACTAGCATTATGGCTCTTTAATGTGTGGTTCACAAGAACAATTTTAAAACTATATATAAAGAACATAAAAAACTTATGACCCAAATAGAAAACTATGGATTGAAGAAAAGCATGAAGACATATTGAGTTGCCTATAGGAAATAAAACTCTGAGGTACTCATGCTGTGTAAAGAGTTAAGCTCCAAATGCTGTTGGTTTTTAGTCTGTGTAAATTTAATCAAGTCATTAAATTCGGGAGTCTTTTTTCTCAGTGGGGAAATGAAATAATACAGAAGATATTTGTAAACTATAAAACAATACAACTGTAGATTCTTATTTTTATTATTGATAATTGTGTTATGAAGAAACCAGGTGACAGTAGAAAGTCATAAATGCAACTAGAGAGATTTAGAACTTCAGTACTGAATTAACCTGTGTAAAACAAAGTTTCACCCTGATGTTTTGCAAATAAAGAAGTAAATTATGAAGTCATATTTTGACTGAAATCAGAGACTACAATTTTTTTTAAAATTTTATTTATTTATTTTTGAGTTGGAGTCTCACTCTGTCGCCCAGACTGGAGTGCAGTGGCCACTCCCAGCCACTGCAGCCTCGTCCTGCTGGGCTCTGGTGAGCCTTCCGCCTCAGCCTTCCGAGTAGCCGGAATTACAGGCATGCGCTACCATGCCTGGCTGATTTTTTGGTTTATTGTAGAGACGAGGTCTCACTGCCCAGGCGGGAAATTGTTTATCTTTTAGAGCTTTGAAGATAGGGCTCCAAGCTCTCCTAGCTTGGAGGGTTTCTGTAGATAAATCTGCTGCTATTCTAGTTGTTTATCCCTGGTAGGTAGTCTGGCTTTTTTTCTTGCTGCCTCTAGGATTTTTTTTTTTATACCTACTTCTTTAGGCAAATTATTATGTGTATGGGAGTTGGTCTTCTCATTTGTTGTCTTGCAGGGGTTCTCTGAATCTCTTGTGTTTGAATTTTTGCATCATTGATGAGATGAGGGAAGTTTTCTTGAATGATTTCATGAAATATTTGTTCCAGTTTGACCTCTGTTTTTCTGCCTCAGGAAGGCCAATTACTCTTAGGTTTTTTTTCTCTTGAAGTAATCATTCATCTCTTGATGGTTTGGTTCTGTCTTTTTAAACTTCTTTTCTATGTTTTTAGACAGTTTGGGTTAGTTCTGTGTTTGGGTCTTCGAGCTCTGAGATTCTTTCTTCTGCTTGGCTAATTCTGCTTTCCATGCTTATTAATTTGTTATTTATTTCCATCATAGTATTCTTTACTGCTATTATTTCTGTCATCAGCTCCTTCTTATTTTCCTCTTGTCTCTCCTCAATTTTTTTATTCTCTCTATTAATGTCTTGATGTCTGGGTTTGTTGCATGTGACCAGTCATTCTGGGGGCTCTTCATTGTTTGTGTTCCAAAGTCTGTTTCCTCAGTGTCTGACCTCCCAGGGGTCTGTGTGAGACCTGTATTCTTCTTTTGGTTTTTCTTCATTTGTGCAGATTTTTCTTCCCTACTTTTCCCTTCCCTCCACTTCACCGTCTTCTTTAATTCAGGGATGGAGGGGTTGTTTTTACTTCTGTTTGCTCAATCTCCTATTCTTCTTGATGTATATCCTCTTTGTTCAATTCTGGAGTTGGACTATAGGTTGGGGGTGGTCCTTTTTGCAGTTTTGAGATTTACTTAAGTGGGGAGCTGTGGTTCAAAATCTATCTGCAGATCCTGGTATCTGACGACAAGTGTATGGATAATCTGAAACCCACTTCCCACTGCCTTGAAATCTGTCCATGTAGTGGGATTGTGGGTTTACTCCCTGAAATAAAACGAGGTTAACAGAGGGAAGAGAATGGAGCGGACAGTGGGGGTTGGGGGGGAAAGAGAGAGGAGTAAGGGGGAAAACAGACAGGTGTGCCAACAAATGGAGAAAGAGACAAAAGCTAAAACAGACAAAAATAATAAACCATGGCTACAAACTAACCAACTACCATACAGAAAAAACTAAAACATACAATGATGCTAACATACAAACTAACCAACCTTCTTATTGGTGTGCTATTCCTCTATACAAATATAGGGTTTAAAGAGAGAAGAAAAGAAAAGGAAAAGATAAAAAGGTTGGGGAACAAAAGAAAAGAAATAGAATCAAGTCAGTAAACTAACAGAACCAATCAACCACACTCTGAGACTTTTTGTTTAAGTTCAATGTCCTTTCAGCTCTGATTTCTAGTTGTCTTTTCAGCCTGGTAAATTTGTTCACAGTCAGGGTCAGCTGCCCCTGGCCTGCTGTAAAGGGCAGTTCAGATCACCTCTCAGTTCACCACTGCCCAGTTCACCACTCAGATGTGGCCTTTGTCAATCAAGCTTCTGTTTTTCCCATTTCGGTGTTGTTACCTTGAATCGCCAGCAGGTGGTGCTCCAGATGGTCTTTATCTCAGTTGCTTGCCCTAGATAGGAGCCGCAATGGGAACTGCTGCCTCATGGCACACAGGGGGAGACCCACAGCGTGGCAGGATGTCCCGGTGGCAGTAGTGACCGCATTGATCTCAGCAGATCTTGCTTGCAGGAGCGTCACGGTCTGAAGTCGTGGGTCATCTCAGGCATGGGCAGTGCGATGTGCGATGGCTGCTACGGCAGCGGCAGTGGCGGTGGCTGCAGCTGCAGTGGCCACACAGACCGCTGTGATGCTTCAGCGGTGGCGACGGCTGAGCTCTGTGTGAACAGCAGGCTGCCAACGATGGGATCTGCAGCCCCCAGGGAGAGAGCCAGAGTCTTTTTGTGTTCTCTTTTGTGAAGGGTCTCATAGACCAAGCTGCCCTGCCGCCATCTTGCCAGGAGTCCCAATAATTTGTACTTATATATTATAATCTTCAATACTTTTCTCTATGGTTCTTCAAGTTGTTATTTTATTTTTTCCAGTAAAATTTTATGCCTAAATTTAGTCTACCAAATTTTCAAGTTTAGTTCTACAAAATTTAAGTTTATTTGAATCTGGCAATAAAAACTTGTGTGTATTTTTATTTAATTTTTTAAAAGTAATGCATTCAGCTTAAAACCAAGCTAAAAATATATTTTTAAAATATGTACATTGTCAAGAGTCTTGTCTTTGCTTCTTATTCATAACTACTTGTATGAGACATTTGTGTATTCTTTCAGGGTTTTTTATATGAAGGGAACTCCAAAAAACCATGAATTATCTTTTGGGGGGTAGGTCCCTTATAGTACAGGCCTCCCCCACTAGGTAAGTGTTTTAGGAATCTATCTGTGTCAGTGTACCAGCTGGTGTTTTTGTAAGAGGCTGCATTGTGGAAGAAATCTCCTGAGTAAACAGGTGGCTGGCTCTTCTACCATGGCAGTGCACCTGCCGTGCTGTGCTTAGTGTTCAGCAGTTTTTAACCAAAAGCATCATGACACCCTCTCTATTCACCCAATTTCACCCTACCTGACTTCTTTTTGTTTCCCTGGATGAAGAAACTCCTCAAAGGGAAATGTTTTGCTGATGTGGAACAGGTAAAACTAAAAGGCATTAAAATTGACACGTTCAAAACTTGATCAGTGGAAAAAAGCATCTCAAAGGTGCATTGCATCACATGGAGAGTACTTCAAAGTGACTGAAGTTTAAACATGTAGGATAAATATGCAATTTTTAATAAATAAATTTTGGTTTCTTCTTGGCTCTCCCCATATATCTTCACATATACATAAGCAACCTTACTACATATACTATTTTTGTATATAAGGTATATATATATAATATACCCAAAAAAGGACATGACACGAATATACAGCTAAACAAATTACCTTAAAAGCAAAAATCTTGGAACCTACAATTACCACCCAATTCAAGAATAAGACTATTAACGACATATCAGAAACTTCCTCCTACTCACAGCCCAAAACACAATAGGTTAGTATTTGAGATTTACATAAATAAAATAGTATAGTCTGTAATTTTTGTGCCTGGCTTTTTTAAATCTCCACATTCTGAAATTCTTGCATGTTATTATATATAGTATAGCTCTTTTAAAAAAAATAAATTTTATTGTGACTACTTAAGGTATACAGCATGATGCTACACTATACAAATAGATAGCAAAGTGATTACAGTAGTAAAGCAAACTAGCATTTTTTATTTGCTTTGTTTTTGTGGCAGGAGCAGCTCGAATCTACTTATTTAGGATGAATCCCAAATGCAGTACAATTTAAATTAGCTGTAGCCTTCATGTTGTATCTCAGATTTCTAGACTTGTTCATCCTATATATCTACTATTTTGTATTCTTTATTTCCTCCCTATCTCTACTCCTGCTCTTCATAATCACTATTTAATTCTCTATTTCAGTATATTTGACTTTTTAAAATAGATTTTATATATAGGTCATTATGCAATATTTTTCTTCCTGTGTCTGGTTTATTTTTCTTAGTAGTATGTCCTCCAGTTTTGCCCATGTTGTAGCAAATGGCGGGATGTCCTTCTTTTTAAAGGTTGAATAATATTCTCTCTCTCTCTCTCTCTCTAGTTTATTTAGTTATTCATTGACAGACACATATTGTTTTATCCTGCAATGAACATGGGAGGGCAGATTTCTTTGTGAGGCAGTGACTTCATTTCCTTTGAGTACATGCCCAGAAGAAAGATTGCTGGATCATATGGTAGCTCTGTTTTAATTTCTATAGGAACTTCCGTACTGTTTTTCATAATGGCTGCTCCAATCTTCATTCCTACCAATGGTGATTTCCTCACACCCTTGCTAACATCTGTTATCACTTGACCTTTTTATAATAGCCATCCTATCAAGTGTGAGATGATATCTCATAGTGGTTTAGATTTGCATTTCCTTGATGATGATACTGAGCACCTTTCCATTGACCTTTTTATTTTTTTGTCTTCTTTGGAGATAAATGCCTATTTTTGTCCTTTGCCCATTCTTAATTGGATTATTTGTTTTTCTACTATTGAGATGTATGTGTTTTTAAACAAATAATTTTATTAGGTGGACGTGGTGGCTCATGCCTATAATCCCAGCACTTTGGGAGGCTGAGGTGAGAGGATTGCCTGAGCCTGCAAGTTTGAGACCAGTCTGGGCAACTTGGTAGGACCTCATCTCTATAGTAAGTCAAAAAGCTAACCAGGCATGGTGGCTCATGCCTGTAGTTCCAGCTACTTGGAAAGCTGAGGTGAAAGGATCACCTGAGCCCAGCAGGACAAGGCTGTGGTGGCTGTGAGCATACCTCTGCACTCCAGCCTGGGTGACAGAGTGAGACTCCAATTCAAAAATTGGTTATTAACCCATATCAGATAGATGATTTGTTCATATTTTCTCTCATTCCATAGATTGTTTATTCACTCTGTTGATTATTTCCTTTGCTATGCAGACGTTTTTTATTTTATTTTATCATGATTTTTTTTTGAGATAGGCTCTCACTATGTTGCCCAGGATGGCCTGGAACTCCTAGGCTCAAGCAATTGTTTGCCTCAGCCTCCTGAGTAGCTAGCATTACAAGTGCATGCCACTGTGTTCAGTTAGATTTTTTAAAAATAGTATCATGCATTTATTTTTGCTTTTGTAACCTGAACTTTGTCAAAAATCATTGACAAGACGAATGTCAAGGAGTTTTTTCACTGTGTGCTAGGAGTTTTATGATTTTAGGGCTTTCATCCATCTTGAATTGATTTTTGTGTATAGAAAAGGATCCAATTTTATTTTTCTACATGTGGAAATCCACGCTTTCTAGCACTATTTATTGAAGAGACTATTCTTTCCCCATTGTGTCCTACTGGTGCATTTGTTAAAAACTAGTTGACTGTATAAGTTTACACTGATGTCTGCACTTTCTATTCTGTTATGCTGGTCTATGTGTCAGTTTTTGTGACTGTACTATACTATTTTGATTACTATAGCTTAGTAATATGATTTTGAAACAGGAAGTGTGAGGTATCCAAATTTGCACTTTCTCAAAATTGTTTTGGCTATTCAGGGTCTTTGTGATTTCATACAAATTTTAGGCTATTTCTGTGAAGAATGGCATTGGGATTTGCATAGAGATTACACTTGAATATGTAGATCACTTCGGGTAGTATGGGCATTTTAACGGTATTAATTCTATTAATTAATTGGATATTAATTAATGATCCCTGAGCATAAGATATCTTTTTATTTATGTATGTCTTAAATTTCTTTCATTAATGTTTTATAGTTTTCAGTACACAAATCTTTCACTTCCTTGGTCAAATTTATTCCTGAATATTTTCTATGCTACCATAAATGAGATTGTTTTCTTGATTTATTTTTCAACTAGACTGTTATTTATGTATGCAAATGCTACTGGTTTTATGTTGATTTTGTATCCTATACTTTACTGAATTTGTTTATTAGTTCTGACAGTTTTTTGCATATTGTACTTCTTGTATTTTCATTTCTATATAGCATTCCATTGGATAAATATTCTATAATTCATTTGTTCATTCTACTTTATATGCTTATTTATGTCACTCCTAGCTCTGAAATATTATAAATACTATGAGTGCATTCATGTACATATCCACCTTGTGAAAATGTGTATACATATATTCCAACAATCTGTGACTTTCCTCTCCACTCTTAATGAGGTATTATTAAATAAACAAAAGTTCTTAATTTTCATGAAGTTCAGTGTATCATGATTTTTCTTCATGGTTCATACTTTTTAAATATCTTGTTAAAGAATACTTTCTCTGCCCCAAGTTAGTTATAATATTACTCTAAATTATCTTTAAACTCTTATTGTTTTGTTGTCCACATTTAGGCTTACAATTTTGTTGGAATTGACTTTTTTGTACAGTGAGTGGTGGGGTAATTTTAAAATAATTTTTGTAAGTACATACACAAGTGACTCAGAATCATTTATAGAAAAGATTGACATTTTTCCACTGATATGCAAGGCAACATATGTCTTAAAATCAAGTTTCAGGCCAAGCACAGTGACCCATGCCTGAAATCCCAGTACTTGAGAGGCCAAGGCAGGATAATTGCTTGAGCCCAGGAATTCTAGACCAGCCTAGGCAACACAGTGAGACCCTGTCTCTACAAAAAATCATGTGTGGGGGTGCTGGCAGTCCCAGCTACTTGGGAGGCTGAAGTAGAAGGAAGGATCACTTACGCCCAGGAGCTGGAGGCTGTGGTGAGCCACTGTACTGAAGTCTGGGCTATAGAGTGAGACTCTGACTAAAAAAAAAAAAAATGAAAAAAAATCAAGTTTTGAAGTGTGTGTGTGTGTGTGTGTGTTTCTGAATTCTCCCTCTTGCTCTATTTGTTTTTTTATCCATAAACCAGTATCAAGGTCTACTTCTACTCACAGTAGCTTTATAATGAGTCTTGGTATACAATAAAGAAAATATTTTCCTCTAACCTTTTTTTCCTCAGTAACATCCCAGCTATTCTTGCCCATTTGAATTTTGTAAAAATTTTAGGATTTTATTACCAAAGTTCACATACCTGTACACGTTTATGTACACAGAGCTGGAATTTTATTGAGTTTTATAAGCCATGAGTATAATTTCTCTCCACTTATTTGGGTATTCACTAATTTCTCTAATGTTTATAGTTTTTTGCATAGAAGTTTTGCACATTTTAAAAGATATATTCCTACGAGTTTGATATTTTAAGCTATTTTTAAAAAGAAAGATAAGAAACATCTTTTGGATTTTTGAGAAGATGGCAGCAGAGCCAGTTGGACTAAGCAAGTCCCAATGTGAGTGAATAAGTTTATGGAATATTTTGCCAACATGTTGGTGAGTAAATGGGCATGTGAGTGACTGACCGAGCAAGGACTCAGGAGCAAGTGGCCATGGGTCCTTCTGGTGAAGCAGCTGGTGACTCCAAAAATGCTCAATTATATCAAGAGGCCAAACCTATGCCTGATTGGTATGCCAGAAGAAGAAAAGGAAATGAAGATCACCTTGGAGCAAGTATTCCAGGAGATTATTCAAGAAAACTTTCTCCATCTTAGCAGAGATGTGACTAGCCAAACACAAGAGATACAGAGAACCTCCACAAGACATCAAATGAGAAGACCAACCCCTAATCACATAGTAATTCACCTATGTAGACACAAGTAGACACAAAAAAAAAAATTCTAAAAGCAGCAAAAGTGAAAGGTCAGACTACCTGCTAGAGAAAACCAATCAGAATAGCAGCAGACCTATCAGCAGAAACACTACAAGCTAGAAGGGACTGGAGTCCAATATTCAAAGTGCTCAAAGATAAACAATTTTATCCAAGAATTTCCTACCCAGCCAAACTCAGTTTGATCAGCAATGGAGAATTAAAACTCTTCCCAGACATTTAATCCCTAAGAGATTATGCAGCTTTCAGGCCAACTCTACAGGAAATGCTTAAAAAGGTATAAGCACAGAAGATAGAGAAAAAAAGAATGACCATGCAATTCCCAAGAGAACAGCAGAACATGTAATCAACAGAGAATACATTGCAACTACAAACTTGAAAACACACATATACATCAATCCAAAAGCTAAAAGAAAACAAAGAAACAACTTTATAAGAACCTCATGATAAAGATAAACAATCATATTTCAATAATCAGCTTGAATGTGTATGGACTGAATGCACCACTGAATAGACAAAGAATGGCAAACTGAGTAAAAAACCATGACCCATTAATTTGCTGCACCCAGGAAACTCATCTCACCACAAGAAATGCACACAGACTCAAAGTTAGAGGATGGAAAATGAGTTTTCAGGTGAAGGGATCCCAAAAGAAAGCAGAAATTGCAATCTTAATATCAAACAAAACAAACTATAAGCTATCAAAAATTTTAAAAGATACAGACACTACATAATGATAAAAGGTTTAACCCATCAACAATAAATATCCATCCTAAACATATGTGCACCCAACACAGGAGCCCCAGCATTTATAAATAAACTAATAAGTAAACTAAAAAAGATATTGACTCTAACACTATTATAGCTGGAGACTTAAATACCCCACTAGCAACCCAAGATAGATCACTGAGGCAAAAAAAAAAAAAAAATCAGCAAAGAGATCTGGAACCTCAACTTGATGCTTGATCAAATGGACTTAATAAATACCTACAGAATACTTCACCCAACAACCACAGAATATGCATTCTACTCATTACCACATGGAACTTACTCCAATATTGATCACATCCTCAACCATAAATCAAGTATAAACAAATTTAATAATATTAGAATACTGCCATGCACCTTCTCAGACCACAGTAGAATAAAAATAAATATCAACACCAACAAAAGTCCTCCCAAACTCACAAAGACATGGGCACTAAACAGCATGATGCTGAATGACTACTGGGTCAACACATAAATCAAAACAGAAATTAAAAGAAAGATTCACAGAAACAAAGAAAAATTATGCCAAAATCTCTGGGATGCCACAAAAGCAGTTCTAATTTACATCTCCATGAACACACATCAAGCAAATGGAAAGAATAAAAGTTAACAGCCTAACAAATCACCTAAGGAAGCTGGAAAGACAAGACCATCCTATCTTTAGCAGAAGAATCCAGATCACAAAAGTAAAAGTCCAAATATGGGACATAGGAGACAAAAATATCATAGAAAAATATCAGCAAAACTAAAAGTTGGTTCTTTGAAAGAATAAACAAGATTGATGGACACCTAACAAGAATGAGCAAGAAAAAGAGAGAAAAAACCTAAATAAATACAATCAGAAATGCAAAAGATCAAATCACAACTGACCCCCCCAAAATACAAAAGTTTATCGAGCCAGGCTCAGTGGCTCAGCCTGTAATCCCGCGCCTTTGGGAGGCTGAGTTGAGTGGATTGCCTGAGCCCGTGGGTTCGAGACCCGCCTGGGCAGGCGAGACCTCATCTCTACAATAAATCAAAAAATTAGCCAGGCGTGGTAACTCACACCTGTAGTTCCAGTTACTTGGAAGGCTGAGGTGGAAGAATCACCGGAGCCCAGCAGGTCAAGACTGCGGTGACCAGGAGCAGCCACTGCACTCCAGTCTGGGCGACAAAGTGAGACTCCAACTCAAAAAAAAAAAAAAAGTTTACCAAGATTACTATGCACACCTGTATGGAAGCAAACTTGATAACCTAAATGAAATGGAGGACTTTCTGACATCACCCAACGTCCCCAGGTTGAAATAAGAAGACACTGAGACACTAAATAGACTAATAACAATCCAGGAAGTGGACTCCATCATAAGAAAACTGCATACAAAAAAAGCCCTGAACCAGACGACTTTCCAGCAGAATTCTACAAAATGTACAAGGAAGAACTGATACCAACCATAATGAAAGTATTCCAGGCACTTGAGAAAGATGTAATTCTCCCCGAATCATTTTATGAAGTTAACATCACACTGATAACCAAACCAGGTAAAGATACAACAAAAAAAGAGAACAGGCCAATATCCCTAATGAAGATAGACACAAAAATTCTCAAAAAGATTCTAGCAAATCGGATCCATGAACACATCTCAAAAATCATTCATCATGATGAAGTAAGCTTCATCCACAGGATGCAGGAATGGTTCAACATCTGCAAGACCTTAAATGTAATTAAATACATCAACAGATGTAAAAGCAATGACCACATGATTATATCATTAGATGCAAAAGAGCTTTTGATAAAACCCAGCATCCCTTCTTGACAAAAACCCTCAAATACCTAAGCATAAAAGGAACATATCTCAAAATAGTAGGTGCCATCTAGGATAGGCCACAGCCAGCATATTGCTAAGTGGACAGAAATTGGAAACATTTCCCCTGAAAACTGGAACAAGACAAGGCTCCCCACTCTTGCCCCTCTTGTTCAACATAGTGTTGGAAGTCCTAGCTAGAGCAATTAGACAAGAGAAGGAAATCAGGGATATCCAAATATCAAAGGGGGAAGTTAAGTTATCCCTCTTTGCTGATGTATTGATCACTATACCTAGAAAACCTATGTGAATCTGTCAAAAACCTGATAAAGGACTCACTGATAAAGGACTTAGGCAAAGTCTTGAGGTACAAAATAAATGTGCAAAAGATATTTGTGTTCTTATACACCAACAACAAGCAGGCAGAGAATCAAATAAAAAGCACAAATCCATTCACAATAGCCACAATAAAATGAAATACCTCAGCATCTTCCTAACCAGAGATGTGAAAAACTCTTACAATGAAAACTACAAAACATTTTCAAAGAAATCCAAGAAGACACAGACAAATGGAAAAATATTCCATGCTCGTGAATAGGAAGAATCAACATTACTAAGATGCCCATCCTACCAAAGGTAATCTACAGATTCAACACAATACCTATTAAGTTACCAATATCATTCTTCTCAGACCTGGAAACAACAATAAAGAAATTCATATGGAAACATAAGTGACCATGAATAGCCAAAACAATCCTTAACAAAAGAAACAAAGTGGGAGATTATGACACTTTCAGACTTTAAACTCTACTATAAAGCTACAATAATCAAAACAGACTGGTATTGGTATGAGAATAGGCATATGGACCAATGGAGCAGGATGGAGATTATGAAAGCAAAACCTCAATTTCTCAACCAATTCATCTTTGACAAAGCTTCCACCAACAACCACTGGGGAGAAGAGAATCTATTCAGTAAATGGTGCTGGCTAAACACATGCAGAAGATTGAAACAGGACCCCTACCTATCACCATACACAAAAATCAACTCTAAATGGACCAAAGAGCTAAACCTTAAACCTCAAACTATAAGAACCTTAGAAAATGTAGGATTCTCTTACGGAAATTTGAACTGGCAACCAATTCCTGATCAAAACTCCAAGTGCCCATGCCATAAGAGATAAGATAGATAAGTGGGACCTCATCAAACTGACAAGCTTCTGCAAAGCAAAGAAACAATTGAGAGAGCGGGGAGACATTCCACAGACTAGGGAAAAAAAATATTTGCCAACTGTATATCTTTCAAAGGTCTAAAATCCTGGATCCATAAGGAACTCAAACATGCTGAAAGGAAAAAACCAAACAGCCCCATTAAAAAGTGGGCAAAAGACATGAATAAATACTTCTCAAAAGAAGATATGCGGGCAGCCAACAGACACATGAAAAAGAGCTCAGCCTCACTAATCACTAGAAATGCAAATCAAAACCATGTTGAGATACCACCTAACCCCAGTAAGAATGCCCATCATTAATAAAACAAACAACAGATGCTGGTAAGAATGCGGATAAAAGGGAATGCTTCTACACTGCTGGTGGGAATGCAAACTAGTGCAACCTCTTTGAAAACAGTGTGACAATTTCTGAAAGAACTAGATATTGGCCTTCCGTATGACCCAATAATCCCCCTACTGGGAATTCAAATCGTTCTACAACAAAGATGCCTGCATATGCATGTTTACTGCAGCACTATTCACAATAGCAAAAACATGGAACCAACCATGCTGCCCATTGAAACAGGACTGGATAAAAAAATGTGGTACATATACACAATAGAATATTATGCCACCATAAATAAGGACAAACATATGGACTTTGCAGCAACTTGGATGGATTTAGAGTCTATCATATTCAGTGACCTATCACAGAAACCAGGAACAGAGTACCACATGTTCTCACTCATAAGCAGACCCTGATCATTTACCCTAATAAGAGATTGTCAATAGTGGGATACTGCTGGGACTGGGGTTGAGAGGGAACACAACATCAATAAGAGTACCTAATCTCAAACCAGGCAAAGTGGGGACCAAATGGAGGCGCAAACTTTACTTGTATGATGACCACTTTTATACCTAATCCTGAATTGTGCCCCACATCTTTAAATTAAAATAAATTAATTTAAGAAAACCATCTTTTTAATAACATGTTCTCAAGACTTTATTATAGAGTTCTCTCTTTGTTAAACAGTTCCATTCACTGAAAGAAAACACACAAAATGCATCTTTTAAAAAAAGCCTAGATTTACCTTTTTTAACTTTTATAAGTTTTGAAAATTATAGTTGACACAATGATTATACATATTAATGAGGTACAGTGTGATGTTTCAATACATGTATACAATGTATAATGATTAAATTGGGGTAATTGCAATATTCATCACCTCAAACTCAAATTTATAATTTCTTTGTGGTGAGAACATTCAAAATGTTATTTTCTAGCTATTTCAAAATATACAATATATTAGTGTTAATTGTAGTCATCTTACTGTGCAATACTAATTTTTTTTATTTTTAAAATGCTTTATCTTAAAGATGTGGGGTATAATACAGAGTTAGGTAAACAAATGTTCATTATGCAGGTACCCTTGTTGATGAGGAGTGCTCCCCCTCCTCTGGCAGTTTCCCAATACCAAAATTTATTTTTCCTATCTAACTGTAGTTTTGTACCTATTGACCAACGTCTTTCTATTCTCCCCTTTCCTGCCTCTGAGAGCCACTATTCAATTCTCTACCTCTTCTTAATACCTAGTCCTACAAATGTACTTTTCAAAAATTGATACATAATAGATAAACATATTGTAAGGTATTAATACATGTGGTAATACATTCATATAATATGTGAAGATCAAATCAAGGTAATTGGGATAGCCATCACCTTAAATATTTTTCTCTTATTTAAGCCAAGAAGATTACAGTTATTCTCTTCTAGCTATTTTGAAAAGTACAATAGATTATTGTTTACTCTAGTCACCTTACTGATCTAGCAAATACTAGGTCTTATTTCTTCTATCTGATTGTATATTTGTGCCCATTAATCAGCCTCTCCTTATCTCTTCTCCCCCTTGTAATTCCTGGCTTCTAGTAACCACAAATCTGTCTTCATGAGATCCACTTTTTTAGCTCCATTGTATGAATAAGAATATGGGATATTTGTCTTCTTGTGCTTAGCTTATTGCATTAGTATGATGACCTCCAGTTCCATCCATGTTGTTGCAAATGACAGAATTTCATATTCATTTTCATGGCCAAAAAATATTCCACTGTGTATATACCCAATTTTCTTTATCCATTTATCCACTGATGGGCACTTAGGTTGACTCAATGTTTTGGCTATTGGGAATAGTGCTACAATAAACAGAGTCCAGATATATATCTTTTCTTTGGGGTATATATCCAGTAGTAAAATTGCTGGATCAGATGGTAATTGAACTAAAAACAGAGCTTCCAAATTGTTTTCCATAGTGTCCGTACTGATGTACATTCTCACCAACAGTATTCAAGTGTTCCCCTTTCTCCACATCTTTGCCAGCATCCATTATTCCCTGTCTTTTTGATTAAAAAAAAAAAAAAAACAACTTTCTAATTGGGTAAGATAAGATCACATGATGTTTCTGATATGCATTTCTCTGAGGATCAGTTATGTTAAGAATTACTCATTTTTTAAATTTTTATTTACTTATTTTTTAAAAAACATGCTTACATTTGCCTCTTTTCTCTGGATTTCTCAGTTTGTTCTAATAGGTACCAATGAAGAAAGAAACATATTATAATAACATATTCTCAGGCTTAGCTTACAAAAGTATTTCTCTGTCAGACACTTCCATTTACGGAAAGAAAATAGTTTATGATGTATCTCTAAAAAGGCATGCTTATATTTGGCTTTCATTGATGAATTTCTCGATCTAGTCTAATAGAAGCCAATGGAGAAAAAAAATGCTTTCTAACAACATATTCTCAAGGTCAGAGCTTACAATAGTATTTCTCTATATATCCGTTGGTCATGTTTACGTCTTCTTCTGAGAAATGTCTACTCAGATCTTTGGCCCACTTTATTTTCTTTAATTTTAGCATTTTTAGTGGACATCCAATTATTCTCAAAGGATAAAAATGAAAGAGAGAGAGAAGCGAACTTCTATTTAATCCTTTGAAATTACATTTGTAATTGGCTATTCTAAAATTAACTTTGAAGGTGACTCTAGGCTTCTTTCACTTAATATTTCTGTTTCCTTAGAAGAAAAATACATGGAAGCTGCAGAATAAACAAAGTTGTCTACCCTACCCTGGCCTTTTCCTGTGTGCAATGGCTGCACCCCCAAGTGTTCTGCCCACTTTAAAACTGAATTTTGGAGTTTTTGCTATTGAGTTGAGTTCTTTATATATTCTGGTTGTTAATTCCTTGTCAGATAGATAGTTTCTAATTATTTTCTTCCATTCTGTGGGTTGTCTCATCAATTTGTTGAATTTCTCCTTTGATGAGCAAAAGCTTTTTAGCTTGATGTAATCTCATTTGTCTGTTTTGTTGTCTGTGCTTTTGAGATTTTACACAAAACTTTCGGCCAGACTAATTTCCTAGATAATTTCCCAAATGTTTTCTTCTAGTGGCTTCATAGTTTCAGGTATTTATTCACATCTGTAATCCATGTTTATTTATTTTTATTTATGGCTAGAGGTAGGGGTCTAGTTTCATTCTTCTACATGATGTTATCCAATTTTCCCAGCACCATTTATTAAACACATGTTCTTTTTCCCATTGTATGCCCCTTTGTTGAAAATGAGTGTAAATATGCAACTTTATATATGGGTTGTCTATTACGTTCGATTTGTCTATGTGTCTGTTCTTATGCCAGTACCGTGATGATTTGGTTACTATAGATTTATATTATATTTTGAAGTCAGATAATGCGATGTCTTCATCTTTGTTCAGTACTCTTTTGGGTATTTGGGGTCATTTGTGTTTCAATGCAAAACTTAGGATTTTAAAAAATTTCTGTGAAGAATGTCATTGGTATTTTCATAGAGATTGCATTGAATCTGTAAATTGCTTGGGAGTAATATAGTATTTTCTTTCAATCCATGAGCATGGAATATTTTTCCATTTTTTTGTGTCTTCTTCAATTTCTTTTATCAGTGTTTTATCATTTTTCTTATATATATATCTTTTATTTTGGTTAAATTCATTCCAGTGTTTTATATTATTTGTAGCTATTATAAATGGAATTGCTTCCTTGATTTCTTTTTCACTGATGGTATATATAAATGCTACTGATTCTTGTGTGTTAATTTTGTATTCGAGATCAGGCACTGTGGCTCATGCCTGTAATCCCAACACTTTGGGAGACCAAGGTAAGAGGATTCCTTGAGCCCAGGAGTTGAAGACTAGTCTAGACAACATAGCAAGACCTTGTCTCTACAAAAATAATTTGTGTGGTTGTGTGTGCCTGTAGTCCCAACTACTTGGAAGGCTGAGACAGAAGAATCACCTAAGCTCAATAGGTCAAGGCTTCGGTAGCAATGATATCACCACTACACGCCAGTCTGGGTAACAGAATGAGACTCCGACTCAAAAAAATGTATATATTTGTATCCTGCAACTTTACTGAATTTGCTTATCCATTCTAACAGGTTTTTGGTGGAGTCTTTAGTTTTTTCTAACTATAATGTTATGTCATCTGCTAATTTGACTTCTTCCTTTCCAATTTAGATAAGATTGGGCACGTTCAGGGTGGTTTGACTATAGATGTTCTTTTCCAATTTAGATGTCCTTTATATTTTCATCTCGTCTAACTGCTCGGGCCAGAACCTCCAGTATTATGCTGAATAAAAGTTGTGAAAGTGGGCATTCTTGTTTTGTTTCAGATATAAGGGAAAAGCTTTCCATTTTTCCCCATTTAAAAATGATGGGTTTTTCATATGTAACCTTTATAACTTTGAAGTATGTTTCTTCCATATCCAGTTTGTTGAAAGTTTTTTATTGTAAAGGGATGTTGGATTTTTTTTTCAGCATCTATTGAAGTGATCATAAGGATTTTTTCTTGGTTCTGTTAATATGATGTGTCACATTTATTAATTGACATATATTGAACCATCCTTGAATCCCTGGGATAAATTCCACTTGATCATGGTGATTTAGCTTTTCAATGTTTTGTTGGATTTGGCTTACAAGTATTTTGTTGATGATTTTTGCATCTACATTCATCAGTGATATTGGCTTACAGTTTTCTTTTTGTTGTGTCTTTGCCTGGTTTTGGTATCAAGAGAATGCTAGTCTCATAAATGAGTTTGGATGTATTCTGTCTTCAATTTATTTGAAGACATTAAGTAGAATTAATATTAGTTCTTCTCTAGAACTTAGCAGTGACACCATCAGGTCCTAGGCATTTCTTTGATGAGAGACTTTTAAATTACAGTCTTGATCTCATTACTCATTATTGAATTGTAGAGGTTTTCTGTTTCTTTATAGGTAAGTCTTGGTAGGTTGCATGTGTCTAGGAATTTATCCATTTATTCTAGGTTGTCCAATTTGTTGTCATATAGTTTTTAATAATAGTCTCTAATAATTTTTTGTATTTTTGTCATCCCAGTTATGTCCCTTTCTGGTTTTATTTATTTGGAGCTTCATTCTTTTTTCTCAGTTAGTCTAGGTTAAGTTTTGTCAATTTGCTTATATTTTCAAAAAACTAACTTCTCATTTCATTGATCATCTGTGTGATTTTTTGCCTCAATTTTACTTATTTCTACTCTGATCTTTATTATTTCCTTTCTTCTACTAATGTTGGGTTTGGTTTCTTCCTACTTTTTTGGTTCTGTGAGGTGCCTTATTGAATTGTTTATTTGAAGCCGGGCTCACTGGTTCAGCCTGTAATCCCACGTTTTGAGAGGCTGAGGTGAGTGAATTGCCTGAGCCCGCGGGTTCAAGACCCACCTGGGCAACTTTGATTTATCTTCACAATAAATAAAAATTAGCTGGGCATGGTAGCGTGTGCCTGTAGTTCCAGCTACTTGGAAGGCTGAGGCAGAAGGATTGCTGGAGCCCAGCGGGTCAAGGTTGCGGTGGCTGGGAGTGTGCCACTGCACTCCAGTCTGGGCGACAGAGTGAGACTCCAACTCAAAAAAAATTGTTTATTTGAAGTCTTTCTACTTTTTTATATAGTCAGAGTCTCACTCTGTCACCCAGGCTGGAGTGCAGTGTCATGATCATGGCTACTGCAGCCTTCACCTGCTAGGTTCAGGCAATCCTTCTGCCTCAGTTGTCCAAGTAGCTGGAACTGCTGTGCATGCCACCACACCCAGCTGTTTTTTTTTAATTGTAGAGATGAGGTCTTGCCGTGTTGTTCAGGCTGGTCTTGAACTCCTGAGTGGAGGTAATCCTCTTGCCTTGGCCTCCCAAAGTGCTGGGATTACAGGCATGAGCCACAGCACCTGAGTTGCTCTTTCATATTTGAAAGGTAGTTTTGCTGGATACAGTATTCTTAGAGCATTTTTGTTTTGTTTTTTCAGCACTTTGAAAATGTCATCCCATTCCCTCCTGGCCTGTATAGTTTACATTGAGAAGTCTGTTGTTCAGCAAATTGGTGCCCCTTTACATGTTACTTGCTTCTTTTCTCTTGTTGTTTGTAGGATCCTCTTTTTTGTCCTTGACCTTTGAGAGTTTGATTATTATAATCTGCCTTGGGGAAGTCTTCTTTGGGTTAAATCTGCTTGGTGTTCTATGACCTTCCTGTAGCTGAAGAGTTAAAACTTTCCAAAGTGTTGGAAACTTTTCTTTGAATAAGCTTTAGACACTTTGCTCTTGCTTAACTCCCTCTTGAACACAATAATTCTTAGATTTGGCCTTTTGAGATAATTATTTACATTTCTTATATGATCTGTCTTTCCTTTTATTCTTTTTTTCCACCTTTGACTGTGTATTTTCAAATACCTTTCTTTGATCTCGTTGATTCTTTCTCCTCTTGATCCATTCTGCTGTTGAGAGCCTATAACACATTTTTTAGATCAGAAAACATATTTTTCAATTCCAAGAGTTTTGTTTGATATTTTTATTTCAAGTTTTTTATTAAATTTCTCTGATACATTTCTGAACTTCTTTTCTATGTTATCTTAGAGATAACTGAGTTTCCTTAAAATTGCTATTTTGAATTCCTGATCAGGCGCTCACATATTGCTGTCTCATTGGAGTCACTGGTTTCTTGTTTTGTCCATCTGGGAGGGGCATGGTTCCCTATTTACTGTTGTTTCTTTTGGGTGTACATCTATGTCTTTACATTGAATGAATATTTATTCCAGTCTTCTCTGATTTGTTTTGGTATTTTTTAGCTGTGTTGCTCTTTGTAATTTACTTGTTGAATAGCTTTCTCCCCGCCTCCATGCCCCCCAGGTCACTGCCTCCTTTTCAGCACTAGACAGCAACTTAAGTCTAGATTTGCCTTCACTCCAGTAAATGATTGGAACATTGCCCATGAAGAATGGAGGAAGTCCCAAAGGAGATATCCCAGCAATGTGGGAAGTCTAGCTAGGGCCTGAAGCCAAGGGGTCCTGTGAACAAACCTCCTACATTATGGTGCTGCTGAGCAGCCAATCTGATTTGGCACCTTGTTTGGCAGAGTCACAAATCAAAGTTTCCAGGGGTGAGGATAGTAGTCCCATCTCCTCTTTTGTCTCCTGTTGCCCTCAGGGATATTTCTCCATTTAGGTACTTCTGATACTTCCCGTGGGCTAAGGTAGGGGCAGGTTTTCTTCCAGGGAACTCAGTATGGTGGGAAAGTTGGTTTTTTACTTTAATCTCACGTTTTCTCTTGTAGGAACCATGAGTCAGGATATTTTCCACAGGCTTCTTGCCAGACATATTGGGAGGAGGAGTATTGTGGATATGGAAGTCTGATTCTCTTATTGTCAGAGTTTTTCACTTATCTGTGCCCCCTTTGAACAAACTTATCATCATATTAGAGTTCTGAGATATTTCTGAGGATAATCTCAACACTGTATACCTGTTTTTGGTTTTCTGGGAGTTAGCGGAGAATGAAATCACCTTGCTTTTATGCTACCATTTTGGAATTGGAAGCATAAGCTATCTTAAAGATATATTTTCTGTTTAATACTTATATATAAAAATACAGTTGATTGTATCCAGAAATCCATTTTAAAATCCTAGTAATTTATCTATAGACTCTTGAATTTTCTACACAGACTATTATGTCACCTATGAGTAATAATATATTTGTTTATTTCTAAATGTGCATTCCAATATACATTTTACCTCTTCTTTACTTTTTCGTTATGTCCAGGACTTCTATTACAATATGGAAAATACTGGTGTTAGCAGACTTCTATCCTGCTTCAAATCTCAAAGGTAAAAATTTAATATTTTGCCACTAAGAATAATTGCAGTAGATTTTTGAGACCACATTTTTCAGAGTAAGAAAATTCTTATATTTTTAATTTGCTGAAAGTTATTATCATAAATCTTAGTTGAATTTTGGCAAATGCCTTTTCTACATCTATTGAGACATTTATATCATTTTTATCTTTTAAGCCGTTAATGTCATAAAGTTTATTTAATAATTTTCTAAAGTCAAATAGGTCTTCCCCTTATTAAAAAATGAAACTTGATTGTGACCTAATAAACTCTTTTGTAATTGTTATAATATCCTCTTGATTGTGACCTAATGTCCTCTTTCATATTGCTAGATTTGGTTTACTAGTATTTGTAAAAGATGTGCTTGCATCTATATTTATAAGCAAAATTGCTTTATCTTTAAAGAATATTTTCTGTGGGAGGCTGAGGTGAGTGGATTGCCTGAACCCGCGGGTTCCAGACCCGCCTGGGCAACTTGGCGAGACCTCATCTCTACAATAAATCAAAAATCAGCCAGGTGTGGTAGCATGCGCCTGTAGTTCCAGTTACTCGGAAGGCTGAGGTGGAAGGATCACCGGAGCCCAGCAGGTCAAGGCTGCAGTGGCCAGGAGTGGCCACTGCACTCCAGGCTGGGCAATGGAATGAGACTCCAACTCAAAAAAAAACAAAAATTCTGAAGTAAAAGTTAGTAGAAACTAGTTCAATGTCTACCATTCCTATTGGTATTTCCAATTTTATGCTGGATTAAGCCATACCGGTAAAGTGTTATTTATCTAGACAGTATCATATTGACTCTCTTTCCATCCTTTTACAGGTTGGTATATTTGTGTGCTGACATTGCTTTCTCATAAATAATAACCTTTTGATATGTATTATTTTTTACTGTAATGATGATGTCAAGAATATGATTTGTTATGTTTGTTTTTAATCTTTTTGAGAATCCTCAGAAAAAATTTCTCTCATATCTTAACACTATAATGGTTTTGCTTTTCATGAAATTTCTTTTTTTTTTTTTTTTTGAGAATCAGAGTAGATTCTGTAATTTGTCAACTTTTTATGAGATTTAAAATTGTCATTTCTCTTAGCAAGTGACTCCATGGAATGCATATTCAATAGTAATTCCTATGAAAACAATTCAAAATGCTGAATATTGAAGAAATACTTATCCAAAAGCTATTTATTATAATGCTGCAACTAGTACTTAAAATAAAAAGACTACCCAATGCATAAGCATGATTTGATCAACTATGGAACAGAATATGTTTGAATTATGGAACAGAAAATGTTATGCATTTGCTTTACACTGTATTCAATTAGTTTATAATAAGAAGAAATATATCTGCCACTATGAAAAATGTACAAATTGACTTGCTTACTCAGAATGATCTCAAATATTTGAAAATATATATAGAAAAAAGACTAGAGAGCTATGAACCTAGATTTTATTCATATTTGCTTGAAGATAATGGGTTTATGGGTAAATTTGTCCTTCTTTTACTCTTACAACATACTTTACCTTATAAATTTTGCAAATGGAATTTAATGCTGTATTTGCAGCATAACTGGAACAGACACAAGAATGGAAGAGTTTGCTCTATTGGATCAAAGATAATGACAACGAGGAATTTCAGTACCCTGGACAGCTCACAAAGGTGCAACTATCCTGGTTGCAGCAAAAAGATGTCATCCTAAGGAGAGATTTATGCCGTTGGCCATACATAACTAAAACAATCATCATCAGAGCATTCTTGCATAATTTTTTTGCCAGACTTTTCATTTGCTTCTGTGAAATCAGTCTTATATTTTCAAGTTTTTGTTTGTTTTGTTTTGAAACAGGGAACCACATTTTGTAGTCTAAAGGTTAATAGCAGAGAGATTAAACCAAAGGATGGTGTTGGTAAAAATCAACCAGCCTCTTGGAGAATAGGGCAATTGTTGCAGGAAATTAATCCTTTGGTTTAATTTATCCTACTTGCTTTAGCACAAACACAGACTTACCTTAGCCCTCTCTTTGTAACCAGGGAATATTCTAGATGCCATTAGCCAGTTAGCTTAACTCCTGAATATATTAAGGTATGATCTTTCTAGAATGTTATGCAGACTTCAATACAGCATTAATAGTCAGCTATTTTCTTCCTTCCTTCCTTTCTCTCTTGCTTCCCCTTCCTCTTTTTCCTTCCTTCCTTCTTTTCATTCCTTCTTTTTCTCTTTTTTCTTTCCTTCCTTCTTTTCTTTCCTTCCTTTCTTTCATTTTTTCTTTCTTTCATCTTATTTCTGTCTTTGTTGTCTTTCTCATCTCTCTCTCTCTCTCTCTCTCTCCCCCTCCCACTTTTCTTTTTCTCTTTTACTTTCCTCCCTCTCTTTCTTTCTTCCTTTATTTTTCCTTTCTTCTTTCTTTTATAGTTTCTTCCCTCCCTCTGAGGTCATGGTGAGAAAAATGCTAGTGAAATAGGAAACTGAAGTTTTTGTGGGTTTGGAATGGACCAGCCCTGATGATAATGTTCTTCACAATTATACCATATGAGGCCAAGATAAATAAGAAAAGGGTTTTATATTAGAGTTTTTATAAAGTAAAAATCTTATAGAAACCAAAGGACCATCTGAATATTTTCTCTTTTTAAAATAGGGTGAACAATCATAATTAACAAGGGGGAAATAGGAAATATAAAAAATAAAAACAAACACATAATTTTCTTGGTCTACATATCTGCCAAACTATTTTTCAATGAGGATAAAAAACTCAGGCTAAATTTAGTAAGTCAGAAAGACACAAGGAAGCCTGAGTCTTTGTTATCTTTGATTTATGATATCATTCCTGGACTTCTTACTTCTAGACTTCTCATTATTTTAGAAAAAATACACCTAGAAAATTTTAAAGGAACTTTAGGGGATTTCTCCAACTCACCACTAAGTATGTTTTTCTTAAGAATTTTAGGGGTGGCCACTACAGTAAAGCATTGCTTTTTCTTAAATGCTGTATGAACTGGGTCCATTATTTATATTTATTCATTACATACTTACTTTATGCTAGGTACTATGTGACATTCTGTGGATACAAAGAAGATAGTGCCAAGCTTTTGAAGTATTCCTGCCCTGCCTCTTTAACTTTGGGTTTAACTTATGATTTGGATATGGTTAGCTCCTACCAAACACTCATGTTGAAATTTGATTCTCAGTATGGCAATGTTGGTAGGTTTTGCCTAGTGGAAGGTGTTTAGATCATGGGGCACTGCTCTCCATTTATTTATTAATGCCATCTTACAGGAGGGAGAGAATACTAATTCTGACTGGAATGGATTTGTTTCCAAGAGACTAGTTGTTATAAGCAAGATCAGCCTCTTCTGCATGTCTCTTTGCATGTTCTTCCACTTTCTTCCATGAATTGAAGCAGCATACGACCCTCACCAGATGGGCTGCCCAGTCTTGACTTCCCAGCCTCCAGAACTGTAAGTCAAATTAGCTTATTTTCTTTATAAATTGCCAGTCTCAAGTATTCTGTTGTAGCAACACAAATCAGACTAAGACAGGGAGGCTGTAATAGAATGGGGATTCCTATGTCTTAGTCCTCACAGGTTGCAGAGTAATAGCAGAGCACTAAGGGCTTGGGAATAATTTTGAAGAGCAGATACTGACTCTGATCACAATTCCTTGGTCTAATAATAAGGAATTGTTATAACAGTGATTATAAATATGGGCTCTGGATCAGAATAAGGGGTTCAAATTTTATCTTTATTACATGCTAATCACAAGACAATACTGTCAACTCAGCTCTGAGACCAGGCTATCCCAGTTTGGGGGATTAAGATGTCTAGGAAAGATATCCCCTGCCTTCTGTCTGTGTTCCTTTTACCAACTTACCTCTCATTCATAAGCTTGGGGCATGAATCAGTAACCTGACCTACTAAAACTCAGCTTCTTCACCTGTAAAGTGAGAATAACAATAGTACCTACCTCATAGAGCTATTGTGTAGATTTAGAGGATCTAATGTACATGAAGCACTCAGCAGAGTCCCTGGCATGTGCTAAAAGCTTAAAATGTGAGTATTAACATTATACTGATTATTTAGCTAGAAACACAAATTATAGTTATTGTCTAAATGCATTAAGGAGAGAGATAAAACATGGATTATCCTGGAGAATAAAGAGCAAATGAAGTGGATCAGAGGAGACTTCAAGAAAAAGCTGTATTTTAATAGCAGCAATCTGATATTGGGCCAACTTGAAGTCAGGGATCTAAACAACAACAAAAATCTGTTAAGCCCCATTTGATTCTAGTCATCAACCAAGTTCTTGGCTGTAGTGAGTGATGCATGTCTTGGGAAACTGGAAAACAATACTGAGACTTGATCTAGTGACTTTGTTGCTGTCTAGCATGAGTATCAAAGGAATTGTAGGCCACATGTCTAAGTTTTGTATTCCCCTAGGGTGTCTATTTGAAATATAAGTAATATGCCATCTCTTCAGAAAAGAAAAGGTTCTTACCTGATATGAATCCATTATCCACACTCTCTTGGAGACCCATATTCTTGTAATTTAAAGAAGTTGCCTATAAAGAATTATATTTAGTAACTCTTTAGTGTATAAAGGAGGAAACTAACCCTAAATCTTAATTACATATACATAATAATTGGGCCACATTCTCATTAAATCCAGGTAAGTCTAAACAAATCTGCAGTCCCTTGGCATTTAACACTCTTAACTTTTAATGTTGTCCCTTGGGTTCTCAGGTCAATTTACACAGAGAGAAAAATACAAAATTTTAAAGCAATGACTCATGGAACTCATTATGATTAATTATTAAATTTTACTCCTTTACCAGCATATTCTAAAATTATCATTTGTTAAGAGCTGTCAACTCTGTTCTCAAATCAGGCTACCCCAGGTTGGGGAATGAAGATGTCTGGAAAGGATTACCCCTTCTGTCTGTGCTCCTCTTACAACTTCCTGCTCATTTATAAGCATGGGGTAGGAAGGTTCTGGGTGATTGGCCGAGTTATGACATAAGGGGTTAAGGTAGGCAGTTGTAAGTTTTTCAGCAGTTCAACCATGACAGAACTCTGAGATACCTTCTCAGCAATTCTTTGGATCTTCCTCCACTGGCTACCAGATTGCTGCAACATCTCCAATAACAACAACAATCAATAACAACCCCTTGAACAACTATACGCAAAAGCCCAAATGGAGAGGCAAAGGTTTTTTCACAGCCCTCATCAAAGAGGAAAATGTACAATTCTTCCAAGACCCCACTCCCTGTTTATCAACCGTGGTTAGGCCCATCTCTTGGTCAAAGCTTTGGCACTTGAGTCATCAGCGTAATCCTTACTCGTATCATTTGATGAAAACTCCAATGTCAAAACATTCCGACACCCTGATTTTCTGCTGTCCTCTTTCTTTCATCCGCCACATTCCTGACCTCATCTTACAAGACGTCCTCGCTCTCCATCTCTGAGATTAATAATGATTGACTAAAGCTTCATGTCCTTCAAGTTCTCTCTCTCACTCCCATCATACCTGGGGTCTGATGATAATCTTCTAGCGATGACCCGCTCGGCTCCCTGGCTGCGGCCGTCGCCGCCCGCCCCATGTCCGCCCTCCTTCCCGGCCGCGGTCGGGCTGGCGCTCGTGTCCCGCCTGCTGGACTGGTTCCGCTCGCTCTTCTGGAAGGAGGAGATGGAGCTGAGCGAGCGGGGCTGCAGTGCTCGGGCAAGACCACCTTCGTCAGTGTCCTCGCGTCAGGTCAATTCAGTGAAGACGTGATACCCACCGTGGGCTTCAGCAGGAGGAAGGTAACTAAAGGTAACGTCACCATAAAGATCTGGGGCCTAGGTGGACAACCTCGATTTCGGAGCACGTGGGAACGGTATTGCAGAAGAGTCAACGCTGTTGTTTACAGGAGAGATGCTGCAGATCGTGAAAAGATAGAAGCTTCCCGAAATGAGCTACGTAATCTTCTCGATAAACCACAGTTACAAGGAATTCCAGTGCTAGTTCTTGGAAACAAGAGAGATCGTCCTAATGCCTTGGATGAGAAACAGCTAATTGAGCAAATGAATCTGTCAGCTATTCAGGATAGAGAAATGTGCTGCCATTCAATTTCTTGCAGATAAAAGGATAATATAGATATCACACTTCAGTGGCTTATTCAACATTCAAAATCTAGAAGAAGCTGAAGCATCTCCTGAAGTCTTCCAGTCCTTCTTGGCTATAATCCTAGAATTATTGTCCGTTCCTCTGAAGTACTTCCCAGAATACGGTCCTTCCTAAACCCAATAAATTGCCTTTTTCAGAGTTTATTTCTGATGTGCACTGCTGAAGATGTATATCCCTAATCCTTCATAAAGAATCAGCTAGAGTTGTCATGACAAAGTCAGCACACACAAAAAGGCTTCTTATACATACTTGTCTTAAACAGTGTGTAGAGCTTTTTTAAAAAAAACACTTTTGACCATCTTAAATCAAGAAAATTGCATATTTTGTTCTGGTCTTTCTGGGCCAGATTTTTATATTGGTTTTCAGTAAGTGTCCATAATATTTCATTATATAGTCCAGTAGCTTAATACTGATAATGACTTGATACAGCATGAAGTTTCTAGTGCCACACACAGTATTTAGAAAACCTTTAAGCCTGATTCATGTGGGATATAAACATAATGTTTATCTCACAAATGTATGTGAAATGTATAATTACACCTTAGGAATTCAAAATGGTCTGCAATGAGTGAGCAGAGGCACCAGATCAAGGTTTTTGGTTCTTTACACTGGTGAGAGTCTACCTGATGAATATTAAAACATTCTGCTTTCTGAGAAAATAATAATAATAATAATAATAATAATAATAATAATCTATCACTTTTCCCTTCCTCCCTCCTTGTATTCAAAGTTTAACAGACCCTTCCAATTTTTACTTTCACCTTTCTCCAACTGAGAAACCTCAACTAGTGAAAATGTGTCACTATTAACTTTCTCTTTTCAACACCTTCAACTCTCTTGCCTCACAGACTTCCAGTGACATCTACTCAACACGGATTAATCCAACCATCTTGCCCTTCTACTTCTATTTGGATTGGTGAGGAACATAATACAAACATTTATAATGGTGCCACTTCCAAAAGATGGTATCAATTCTTGACTGCACTACTTGGCAATCTTCTTATGCACTAGAAGTCAGTCTTTTCTCATATTTTTGGTGATTATTCAGTCTTTTCTTCTCATTTCCTAAACATCATATCTATTTCATACCTCTTGGGCTGTTAGATTTGTTTCCATTTCACAGAAAAAAAGGAACATTTTGTGTAGAGAAGTAATAGTAATCATTTACACACATTAGTAATAGAATAATAAAACTACAAGAATCCAGTTTATTTATATATAAAAATTTTTGAGGCTTTTCTCAAAAAGCAAGCAAACAAACAATAAAAGTATATGCATGTATTTACATAGAGATGTCTGTAATTTATTGTGCAATGCATAAAAATAAGAAAGAAAGCTAAATAAATAGGATATATATGGATAGATATATGATAAAGTATTAGATGATTTTATTAATATAATTAGATAATAAATATACAGACGTTCACTATAAAAATTATTTCAACTCTTCAGAATGTGTGAAAATTTTTATAATAAAATTTTGGGAACCAATTTATATTTCTTTTTTTTTTTTGAAAGCAGAATTTTTTGAGAGGACAGAAAAGCTCCCACAGTGGGAGGTGACCCGAAGGAGCTGCCCCCAATTTATATTTCAGAAACCAGAGATGTCCATTTGAATATTATCTAGAGGCTAACAATTATGGAACAACATATAAAAGATTTTAGATTACATTTTATGGGTCACAGTAGTTATTTAAGTAGGTCATTGCATAAGTCTGCTTTGTTATAGACGCAATAGAGGGCTAACTTTTGTCACTTAGTGAATTATCCAACAGAAAAGAGAACAGAATGTTACAAATTTAAAATGTTAACACATACCCCCACATTAAACCAAATAGTGGGTTCAATATTATTTTAAGGTTTTTTGGTCCTAACGTTTATCTATTTTTTTAATTTTAAAGTTGTGGGATACATATGAGGATTTACTACGTCAGTAGATTGTGTGCAGGTGAGGTTTGGGCCTCTGGGGAGCCCTCTGTCCCCTTGGTAGTGGGCCTGGTTCCCAGTATATGGTTGTGTGCCCCTTATCACTCCTCTTTCCCTCCCTCTGTTAGCAGTGTTCAGCAACTGTTTTTTCCACATTTCTGCTTCTGTGTTCCATGATCAGTACTTGCTTATGAGTGAAAACATGTGGTATTCATTTTTTTATTTCTGTGATAGTTCACATCATGCATAAAGCTTGATTTTGTTCTTTTTTTATGGCTGTATAATACTTTATCACGTATATGTACATTTTCTTTATCTTGTCTACTTTCAATGGGCATCTGGGTTGGTTCCATGGTTTTGCTATTGTGAATGGTGCTGCAGTGAACATAGGGCATAGGTGTCCTTTTGGTAGAGAATTTGATGTTCCTTTGGGCATATTCCCAGAAATGGAATTGCTGGATCATATTTTAGCTCAATTTTTAGTTCTTTGAGAAAATGCCACACTGCTTTCCATGAAGGTTGAAATAGTTCACATTCCCACCAACAGTAGAAGCTTCCCTTTTCTTCACAGCCTTGCCAACATCTCTCTGACATTAAAAAAAATGGTTTTTTATTTTAAAATTGTGGGGTACAGTTAAGGGTTAGGTATACAAATATTCACTGTGCAGATACCCTTATTGATATGGTGTGCCCCCTTTCCCCAGACAGATATTGACTACCGTTAATCCCACCTCCCTTCCCCTCCCTGCCCCCTCATAGTTTCCCACCACTATCAATCCTTTTCATATAGTATTATGGTAGTTGTTCAAGGTCCGCTTATGAGTGAGAACATCAGTTTAGATTACATTTTATGTACTCAAAACTTTGTTTCTGTGAGAGATCACTCAGTATTATAAACTCAAATTCCATCCAGGCTGCTGCAAAATTCATGATTTTGTTCTTTTTCATGGCTGTGTAATATTCCATTGTGTATATGTACCACACTTTTTTAATCCAGTCCTCTTTTGATGGACAGCATGGTTGGTTCCATGATCTTGCTATTGTGAACAATGCCGTGATAAACATACATGTGCAGGTATCTTGTTTATAGAGTGATTTGAGTTCTTCAGGGTATATACCCAGTAGGGGGATTGCGGGGTCATTATGGAATGTTGATTTTTAGAGCTTTTAGGAATCACCACACTGATTTCCACAGACGCTGTGCTAGTTTACACTCCTACCAACAGTGTAGAAGTGTTCCCTTTTCACCCCATCCGTTCCAGCATCTGTTATTTTTTGTTATTGATAATGGCCTATTCTGACTGGAGTTAGGTGGTATCTCAGTGTAGTTTTAATTTGCATCTCCTTGATAACTGGTGAGGTCAAACATTTCTTCATGTATCTGTTGGCAGCTAATATGTCTTCTTTTGAGAAATGTCTGTTCATATGTGTTGCCCACTTTGTAATGGGGTTATTTGTTTTTTTCTTTTCAGCACGTTTGAGTTCCTTGTAGATCCTTGATGTTAGGACTTTGTCAGACATGAAGTTGGCAAATACTTTTTCCCAGTCTGTGACCTGTCTCCCTGCTCTCTTGATGGTTTCTTTGGCTTTGCAGAAGCTTGTCAGCTTGATGAGGTCCCACTTGTCTATCTTATCTCTTCTGGCATGGGTACTTGGGATTTTGATCAGGAATTGAATGCCAGTTTGAACTTCCATAATGGTATGTCCTGCATTTTCTAAAGTTCTTAGGGTTTGAGGTTTTTACATTTATGTCTCTCATTCATTTAGAGTTAATTTTTGTGTATTGGGATAGATAGGGGTCCTGTTTGAATCTTCTGCATGTGGTCAGCCAGTTTTCCAAGCACCATTTACTGAATAGGTTCTCCTCTTCCCAGGGGTGGGTGGTGGAGGCTTTGTCAAAGATGAGTTGGTTGAGAAATTGAGGTTTTGCTTCTGGAATGTCAATTCTATTCCATTGATCTATATGCCTGTTCTTGTACCAATACCAGGCTGTTTTGATTATTGTAGCATTATAGTAAAGTTTAAAATCTGGTAGTGTGATACCTCCTGCTGTGTTTTTTGTTTGTTTGTTTGTTTGTTTGTTTGTTTTTGCTGAGGATTGTTCTGGCTATTCTTGGTCATTTGTGTTTCCATTTGAATTCCTGTATTGTTTTCTCTAGATCTGAGAAGAATGTTGCTGGTAATTTGATGGGTATTGTGTTAAATCTATAGGTTGTCTTGGGTAAGATGAACATCTTAACAATGTTGATTCTTCTAATCCATGAACATGGGATATTTGTCCACTTGTTTGTGTCATTTTTGATTTCTTTAAGCAGTGTTTTGTAGTTTTCATTGTAGCTTTCACGTCTCTGGTTAGGAAGATGCAAAAGTATTTCATTTCTTTTCATTGAACAGGAGGGGTGAGAGTGGGCATCCTTGTCTTGCTCCAATTTTCAGGGGAAATGGTTCCAATTTTTGTCCATTTAGGAGTATGCTGGCTGTGAGTTTCTCATAGATGACTTTTACTATCTTGAGGTATGTTCCACATATGCCTAGATGTTCAAGGGTTTTTATCAAGAAGGGGTACTGGATTTTACTAAAAGCTTTTTCTGCATCTAATGATGTAATTATGTGGTTTTTGTTTTGATGTCTGTTGATGTATTTAATTACATTTATGTTCTTACGAATGTTGAACTAGACTTGCATCCCAGGGATGAACCCTACTTGGTCATGATGGCTGATTTTTGAGGTGTTGTTGAATCTGGATTGCTAGGATCTTGTTGAGAATTTAACATCTATGTTTATCAAAGATATTGGCCTGTAGTTCTCTTTCTTTATTGGATCTTTACCTGGCTTGGGTATCAATGTGATATTGGCTTCATAAAATGATTTGGGGAGAGTTCCATCTTTCTCAATCACCTGGAATACTTTCAGTAGGATTGGTATCAGCTCCTCCTTAAATGTCTTATAGAATTCTGCTGGAAAGCCATCTGGTCCAGGGCTTCTTTTGTAGATAGTTTTCTTATTACATAGTCAATTTCCTTGATTGTTATTGGTCTATTTAGGGTCTCAATTTATTCTTGTTTCAACCTAGGCAGGTTGTGTAATGTCAGAAAATCCTCCATTTCCTTAAGGTTTTCAAGTTAGTTTCCATACAAGTGTACACAGTAGTCTCTAATGATCTTTTGAATTTCTTCAGGGTCAGATGTGACTTCATTCTTTGTGTTTCTGATTGTGTTTATTTGGGCTTTTTCTCTCTTTTTCTTTGTCAGTCTAGCTAGGGTACCATCTTGTTTATCCTTTCAAAGAACCAGCTTTTTGTTTCATTGATTTTTTGTATTATCTTTTTGTCTTCTATGTCCTGGATTTGATCTTTTATTTTGGTGATCTGGATTCTTCTGCTGAAGTTAGAGTTTGGTGGTCTTGCTTTTCAGCTTCCTTATGTGACTTGTTAGGCTGTTAATTTGTGATCCTCCCATTTTCTCCATGTGCATTTGTAGAGATATGAATTCTCCTCTTACTACAGCTTTCATGGCATCCCAGAGATTTTGGTAAGTTGTTTCTTCATTTTTATTTGTTTGCAGGTATCTTTTAATCTCTGTTTTGATTTCATCATTGACCCAGGAGTTGTTTAGCATCATGCTGTTTAGTGTCCATGTCTTTTGGGTTTTGGGGGAAACTTGTTGGTGTTGATGTTTATTTTTAGTCCATTGTGGTCTGAGAAGGTGCGTGGCAAAATTTCAATCTTTTGAAATTTGTTTATGCTTGATTTATGGCCAAGGATGTGGTCTATCTTAGAGTATGTTCCATGTGGTGATGAGTAGAATGTATATTCTGTGGTCGTTGAATGGAGTGTTCGGTAGGTATCAATTCAGTCCATTTGGTCAAGAGTCACATTGAGGTTCTGGATCTCATTGCGGATTTTTTATCCTGATGATCTGTTTAGAATTGTTAGTCGGGTATTAAAGTCCCCAGCTATGATAGTGTTAGAGTCAATATCTTTTTTGAGTTTACCTACAAGCTGCTTTATGAAAGTTGACGCTCCTATGTTGGGTGCATATATGTTCAGGGTGGATATTTCTGGTTGATGGATTGAACCTTTTATCATTATGTGGTGGCCTTCTGTATCTTTTTAAATTTTTGAGAGCTTAAAGGGTATTTTGTCTGAGATTAAGATAGTGACTCCTCCTTTCTTTTGTGTTCTGTTTGCCTAAAATTTTGCTTCCCATCTTCTTACTTTGAGTCTGTGAGTGTCCTTTCTAGTGAGATGAGCCTCTTGGAGGCAATATATTGTTGCCTGGTGATATTTTATCCATTTTGCCATTCTATGTCTTTTCGGCAGTGCATTTAGTCCATTCACATTCAGGCTAATTATTGAAATGTGAGAGTTTATCCCTATCATGAGGTTCTTAGAATTGTTATTGTTCCTGTTTGTTGTCTTTCTTTTGGTTTGGGGGTTGGTTCATGTGTGTCTTTAATCTTTTTCCTGTACTCTGTTGAATAACACTGATGTTCTTTTTTCCTTTCTTCTGTGTTTAATACTTTCTTAAGTGTTTCTTGTAGAGGTGGTCTGGTGGCAGCATAAGTTCTTAGGGATTGGATATCTGGGAAAGTTTCTAATTCTCCCTCACTGATAAGCATGGAAAGCACAATTAGCCAAGCAGCAAAACAAACAGTCAAAACAATAAAATAAAAAATCAAAATAAGAAACCAGACTAGCTCTGGGGTCTTTCCTGAGTGTCTAAAGTCTCTTCATCTCTGATATCTAACCCCTCCCCTTTGCTCTCATTGCAGGCAAACAGGGTTACTCATAGCTTGGGTCAGTTCCCTTGGCTTGCTGCCTGACAGATCTGCCACACAGAACTGAGCTGTCAGTGTCTGATTCAGAGTAGGGGAGGGGCTTCTGTCTCCTGTTTAGGCAAGGTTACCTTAGAAAATAAGGTGGAGCCTGCGTGGAGATGGACGGGGAAATGCAAATCTCTGCCTGGAAAATGACTGTGGTGGGTGGCTTCTCTTTCACAGATCCTTTCTCTCCACTCGTTGGGGCCCCAGCTGATCAGCTATGATGACAGGTGATGATGGTGTGTGTTCAGCATCAGACACTGGGAATCAGCAAGGTAGCTGAGCGCTGCAGCTTGGTGTGCCTCAGGTGGCTTGGGATAGAGGAGGGAGCTGGGAGTTCCCCGGGGCCAGAGCCAAGAGCCACAATGACAGCAACTGTTCAGCACCCAGTAACCACCACAGCAGCAATTCCCCACGGAGGCCATAGTGAGATAGAGGCAGTTTGCTGCAAGGGACTAGTTATAGCAGCCACCCCCCATGTGGGCAGCATCCACAGAGGCGTGTGGATCTGCCCTCAGGAGCCACCCTTTGTGGAGATCTTCACAGCTCAACTTGTCCCATCACCATCTTGCCAAGTGTCCTCTCTGACATTTTAATGATAACTATCCTGACCAGTGTGAGATACAATGAGTATCTCATTATAGTTTTGAGTTTCAGTTCTCTGATGGTTAGTGAGTATTTTCATCATGTTTGTAAGCTGCTTGAATGTCTTCCTTTAAGCAGTGTCTGTTCGTGTTTTTTGCTTACTTCTTAATTGGGTTGATTGTTTTCTGTCAATTCATTTGAGTTCCTTATAGATACTGAATGTTAGGACTTTGTCAGATGCATTGCTTGCAATTTTTTTATTGTTTTGTTTTTGTTTTTCATTCTGCTGATGATCTCATTACTCTTTTGGTGGTTTATTTTGCTGTTCAAAAACTTTTTCGTTTGATAAAGTTCTATCTGTCCATTTTAGATTTTGCTGCATTTGCTTTTGAGAACTTGGCCATGAATTCCTTTCTTACTCCAATATGCAGGAGGTATTCCCTAAGTTCTCTCCTAGGATTCTTATAGTTTGAGGTTTTAAATTTTAGTCTTTGATCCATTTTGAGTTAATTTTTTATATAGTCATGGATCAGTGTTCTATTTCATTCTTCTGCATGTGATTAGTCAATTTTCCTAGCACCATTTGCTAAATTTGGTTTCCTTTCCAAAATATTTGCTTTCCTTCGACTTTGTGGAAGATGAGTTGGTTGAAGGTCCATGGTTTATTTCGGGATTCTATGTCCTATTTCTTTGGTCTCTGTGTCTATTCTTGTACCAGTGCTATTCTATCTTGGTTACTGTAGCCTTGTAGTAAAGTTTGAAGTCTGTAAGTGTAATGCCTCTGGCTTTGTTCTTTTTGCTGATGATTGCTTTAGTTATTCGAACTCTTTTTGCTTCCAAATGAATTTCTGCATTGTCTTTTCTAGGTCTGTGAAAAATGATGATGGTAATTTTATAGAAATTGCATTAAATATGTAGATTGCCTTGGGTAGAATGGACATTGATTCTTCCAATCCAATGGGCTTGGGATGTTTTTCCTTTTGCTTTTGTCATCCTCTATTTCTTTGAGCAATGTTTTATAGCTCTCATTGTAAAGATCTTTCACCTCTTTGGCTAGGTGGATGCTTAGCTTTTGTGTGTGTATGTGGTTATTGTGAATGGGATTGTGTTTTTATTTGGTTCTCAGCCTTCTTGTTGTTGGTGTATAAAAATGCAACCATTTTGTGCATTGGTTTTGTAATGTGAGACTTTACTGAATTCATTTATCAATGTGAAGAGGTTTTTGACAGACTTTTGGGGGTTTCCTGGATAAAAAATAATATCATCTGCAAAGAGGGGTAATTTAACTTTCTCTTTTTCATATCTGGATACTACTAATTTCTCTCTCCTGTCTGATTGCTCTGGCTTGGACTTCTAGTAACTATGTTGAATAGGAAAGCTGTGAGTGGGCATTCTTGTCTTGTTCCAGTTTTTAGGGGGAATGCTTCCAGATTCTGCCTATTAAGTATAATGTTGGCTCTAGGCTTGTCATAGATAGCTCTTATTATTTTGAGGGATATTTTTTGATGCCTAGGTGTTTGAATGCTTTTTCTGTGTCTATGAGATAATCATGTGGTTCTTGATTTTATACCAGCTTATGTAGTGGATTACATTTATTGATTTACACAGATTGAACTAGCTTTGCTCCTGGGAATGACGCCCATCTGGTCATGATGGATGATTCATGAAATGTGCTATTGGATTCAATTTTCTAAAATCTTTTTGGGAATTTCTGCATTTATTTTCATCAGGGAAATTGAGCTGTAGTTTTCTTTCCTTGTTGGGACTTTGCCATTTTATGTATCAAGGTGATATTGGCTCCATAGAATAAGCTAGGGAGAATTCCTTTCTTATTAATTGCCTGGAATACTTTCAATAGTATTGGTATCAACTCTTCCTTGTACATCTTGTAGAATTCAGCTTAGAAACCATATGGCCCAGGGTTTTGTTTTTTGTTTTTTGCTTTTGGTGGAGAGCTTTCTTATTACTGAGTCAATTTCCTGGATTGTTATTGGTTTGTTTAGGGTTTCAATTTCTTTCTGTTTCAACCTTGAAAGGTTTTGTGATGCCTAGAAGTCCTCCATTTGTCCAGATTTTCTAGTTTATTTGCATACAGGTGTCCATAGTAATCTCTGAAAATCCTTTACATTTCTTCAGGGTCAGCTGTAAAATTGCCTTTTTAATTTCTAATTGTGTTTATTCTCTCCCCCCCATCTCCCTCTCTTCCTCCCTCCCTCTCTCCCTCTCTCCCTCTTTCCCCCTTTTCCCCTTCCCCCCCCCCTTCTCCCTCTCTCCTCTCCCTCTCTCTCCCTGTTGGCAATGTAGTCAGGAGTCTGTCAATCTTATTTATCCTATCAAAGAATCAGCTTTTTTGTCTCATTGGCCCTTTCTATATTTTTGGTTTCTATTTCATGCAACTGTGACTTTAGTTTGACCATTTCAATTTTTCTGTTAACTCTAGGATTGGATTGCTCTTGACTTTCTAGCTTCCTTAGGTGTGATGTTAGGCTGTTCATTTGAGATTCCTCTATTTTTTCATATATCTGCAGTGTTATGAACTTCCTCTCACAACCATTTTCATGGTGTCCCAGAGGTATGGTGTACTGTGTTCTCATTTTTATTTGTTTCCAGGAATATTTTTATGTCTGTCTTGATTTCCATGTTAACACAATAGTCATTCAGAAACATGTTGTTTATTTTCCATGTATTTGTGTGTTTGGGGGGCTTCCTGTTGGTGGTGATATTTATTTTTTTTCCACTGTGGTCTGGGAAGACACTTGGCATAATTTTGCCCTTTTGAAATTTGTTCACACTTGATTTATGCCCAAGTATATGGTCAATCTTGGAGTATGTTTTATGTGCTGATAAGAAAAATGTTTATTCTATGTTCATTGAATAATGTGTTCTATAGATGTCTATCAGGTTCAATTGGTCAAGTGTTGAGTTAAGTTTCCAAGTTTCCCTGTTTTTTGCCTCAATGATCTATTTAAGGCTGTTAGGGTATTAACAGCCTGACTATAATTGTTTGACTGTCTATGTCTTCTCTTAGTTTAATTAGCAATTGTTTTATAAATCTGGGTGCTCCTATGTTAGGTGCATATATAGTCAAGATAGATATTTCTTGATAGTGGATTGAGCCTTTTATCATGTAGTGTCCTTCAGTGACCTTTTAAATTTTTATTGGCTTAAAGTCTGTTTTGTCTAATAAAAAAATAGCTACTCTTGCCCTTTTTTGTTTTCCATTCACCTGGAAGATCTTTCTCCAGTCCTTCATCTTGAGCCCATGGGTGTCATTTGCAGTTAGGTGGGTTTTCCAAAGGAAGCAGAAGGATGGATTATGTTTCTTTGTCCAATTTACCACTCTATGTCTTTTGAGCGGTGTGTTCAGTTCATTCCCATTTAAGTTAATTATTGATATGTGGGAGTTTATTCCTGTCCTATTGCTATTAAGAAACTGCTTTGCTTTTTAGGTTTTGTGACTGATTTGTATGATCTACTAACTTTGTGATGTGTGAATTGTTGCTTCTTTTCTATGCTTAGAACTTTCTTGAGAATCTCCTGAAGGGCTGATCTGTAGATGGCATATTCTCTTAGAGACTGGATGTCTGGGTTAAATAAATTACAATAAATTCTTATTTTAATTCTCCTTCATTGATAAAGCTTGGCTTGGCAGGGTAGGAAATTCTTGACTGGAACTGCTTTTCTTTAATAATCTTAAAGATGGGATTCCAGTCCCTTTTGGCTTGAAGGATTTCTACTGAGAAGTCTACTGCAATTCTGATGGGTCTTCCTTGGTAGGTGGTCTGTCCCTTCCCTCTAACTGCCTTCAGGACTTTTTCTTTTATGCTTACCTTATGGAGAGGGATGATTATGTGTCTTGAAAGTATTGGCAATAGTCTTCTCATGTAATACCTCGCAGGCATTCTCTGGATCTCTTGAATCAGCATGATCACTTTTCTAGCAATGCAGGGGAGATTTTCTTGGATGATGTCTTAGAAGACTTATCCCAGGTTGTTCTCAGTTACCTCTTCTGTTTCATGGGATGCCAATCAGTTATAAATTTGGTCCCTTTAAAAAATCTCAAATCTCTCATAGGCTTTGCTCAGTCTTCAGGCTTTTCTTTTTGTTTTGTTGGACTGGGTTAGTTTAATAGTTTGACCTCAAGCTCTGAGATTCTTTTTTCTGCCTGGTTGAGTCTATTATTCAGGCTTGATACATTTTGAAATTCTAGGAAATAATTCCTAATTTCCAGCTCTCAGATTAAACCTTTCTTATATTGGTCAGCTCAGCTTTAATTTTATGCACAGTTTCCATGACCTGGATGATCCGTGCTTCCATCTTCTCATGGCTTTCCTTAACTGTCTTAGCCATCCATAGTCTGAATTACAAGTCTGTCATCAGAAACAAGTCATTCTGGATGGGTTTCATTGCTTGGGATCTGAGAAGTTCTTTTGTGGGTGTCAATTCATTAAGACTTGCTGGTGTTTTTTCACTGGTTCTTCCTCATCTGTGAGAGTAGTCAGCTTTCTCTCTCTCTCTCTCTCTCTCTCTCTCTCTCTCTCTCTCTCTCATTGTCCTTTAGTTAGATAAGATCACTACTGTTGGGGTGGCCATTTGTAGGGTTTTTTAATCCCACAGGGTGTTGCATTGTTGTGGTGTACTCCTCCTTCCCCTGGGGGTGGTTGTTCATGAGGTCCCAACCACTGTGAGCCCTGCTGCTCTTCTGGATCTAGCTGCCCTATGAGACTGCCACCATTTAGCTGGTGCTTGAAGGCTCCTTCTAGGTATCCAATGATGTGAAGGCACAAGGGCTGAATTCTTAGGGGAGTTTGTTGCTGACATCTCTGGCAGACCCTCTGGAGAAGCTGTCTGATGCCTCAGTCTATGGACTAGTTTGTGAGATATATGGTGGCATCAGCTTTGTCCTTATCTCCTTCTCAAGAGATGTATTACTGTTTCAGGTGTGATGGGCTGTGCCAACTGACCTCCAGTCAGGAGGTGGCACTTTCAGAAGACAGCCAGCTGTGATGGTGGCTGTGGGCTTTGTACACTTGACCTCTGTTTTTCCAAGAAGTGACTTAGGCAATAGGTGGGACTATGGGGACTCCCAAATTTCCTCAATCTCTGGGCTTTTGAGGGGATTGGGGGAAAAGTTGGGGAAGGTTAGGTCAAACTGGACCATTCTCTAGCTCCACATTTGTGAGTGCAATCAGCTATCCCAGTGGGAAATATGGCTCCTGGCCACTATAGCCATGCTGCAGGATGGCCAAGTTGTTTCTGTTGTACAAAATAGTTCACACAAGGAGAGAAAGGCTGCCAGCTCCCCCCACTTCTTCAGCTCCCCTTTCCTTGTTTGAAGTTGCTAATGCTTAGAACTCAAAGTTTCTTTCCACAGCAATGTTTTTTCCATGGGCTGGAATCAGCTAGTCTGTGTTCCAGCTCCCCAGATGTGCCCACTCAGCAGGAATCAGGAAGAGGGATGGGCTTCCTGGCTGCTGTGACAGTGCTTCAGGAATGGCAGAGTGTTCATGCAGGGAAAGAGAAGTAACCAGTATGATAGAGTTCCTTCTGTCTTCCTTTCCTTTGCTAGGGCTGATCACATTCAGAACGCAAAATTCTTTCAGCAACATGGTCTCTCACTGCAGCTTGTGCCAATCCAGAACTACCTGCAGTGGCGAAACCTGTTGGGGTGAGGGAAGATGACTGGGCTGGGGTTCTCTCCAACCTGGAAGTTGACCACTGGGCACTGCCTATGCTCAGTTTTTGAGGCTGATTTGATACCTAGCTTGAATGGGTTTGGAGCTCCACATAGGTTCTGGTGCAACACAGCTGTGCCATCTCCAGGCCATTTCCCATGTGGAAATGAGTCTCATGAGCCTCAGAGATCCCCCTCTGTGGCAGGAGTGAGCACTGAGTTCCTAATTTCCCACACTCACCGTTTCCAGCATCTAGAGGCTGCTTTCTGTTTCTAACACGACCTGATGGGGATGGTGCTTCCTAACTCTAAAACAAGCTGCCTGTTCTCTCTTCTTCTCCTTCTCTTTGTGGATCCTAATGGTCCTCTTCTGGTCATGAGGGGCCATCTCACCCTCCTCTGACTGCTGGGGATCTTATACTGCTAGAGTTTTCTTCCTTGGTTTACTCCATGAGAGAGATACTAGTCAGCTGCTTCTCGGTGGTCATCTTAAATCCCCCCAACCTTATCTTATAACTTTTACTAAATGACTTTATTGCTTAGAATTTTGCTCTATTTCACATTTGCATCAACGGCTTTTTTCTCCCTCTTGTCTTTTCAAAATTTCCTTCACAAGAAGCTGTTAATTAAGGGATCATATTCTCAAATTCTCTCAGAGATTTCATTTCATCCAGCACTAGCTAGATGTAAGAAAGAAGGCTAGAGGAAAGTTAAAGGCATACAAATGAAAAGAGGAAAATAGAATTTTTAAAATGTGGGACAAATAATATTCTATCTAGTCAGTAGAGTCAGGTCTGGGAGCAATGAAGAAGAAAAGAGGTTTGGGGCAGAGAGTAGAGGAAGGAGCAAATTTGAAGTAACTGGAGTTGAATAAATAAGACTTTACCAAATGGGTCTTATGTGATAGTTAAGTCACCTTAAATTAAATTGGATATAAGAGAGAGCATATACAAATTTTTTACCTTTAAGTTTACTTTTCTTCTTGAGAACGATTCTATGATTCTATGAAATATTGTGCTCTCATCATGATATCAGTCAGGCATTAGGACCTAGGTGATGCTCAGACAGGAATGGACAGAGAATAGTCTGAGGGATCCAAACATCAACAACCTACCCTTTCCCTCCTTTAGGTGAACTTTTTATGGATCAGAATAATTAGCCATTAGATAAAATTCCTTAATTTGTATTCCTTGAGTTTTCTTTTTTCCTACCTTCCACAAAGAAATATATCTGCTCATTAACTTATTTGTTTTCTTTCCACTCCATTCTCCTCATTGCATAAACAATGATTCTAGCATTTATTTTTGTTTTTAAATTTTTTATTTTATTATAGGAATGTAGGGTACAACTGAGGATTAGCTACATAAGTAAGGCTGCATGCAGGTGAAGTTTGGGCTTCCAACTGGCCCTCACTCCCCTGGTAATGAACCAATGTAAACTTGTAACAAAATTTACTGTAACCTTTGTGTTGTCATATGCTCCCACTACCTCCCTCCTTTAGCAGTGCACAGTGACTGCCAATCACTTCCTTCTGCTAGTGCTACTAATGTTCAAGTCCCACTTATGATTGAGAACATGCAGTATTTCATTCTTTTTTTTCTGTAATGGTTCACTTATTATAACAGTCTCCAACTCAATCCAATTTACTGTGAAGTCCATGATTTTGTTCTTCTTTATGGCTGCATAATACTCCCTTGTGTATATGTGGCACATTTACTTTATCCTGTCCAGTTTCAATGAGAAGTAGGTTTGGGTTCATGTTTTTGCTATTGTGAATACTGAAGCAATAAACTTAACGTATGCAGGTATCCGTTTTGTAGAACAATTTATGTTCCTCCAGGTATATTCCCAGAAGAGGGATTGCTGGATTGCATCAAGGTCAATTTTTAGTTCTTTTAGAAATCTCCACACTGATTTCCATAGAAGGTGAACTAACTTGCACTCCTACCAACAATGTAGAAGCATTCCCTTTTCTCTGCACCCATACCAACCTCTGTTGTCTTTTAGAATTAATAATAACTATCATTACCAGAGTTAGATGGTATTTCATTGTAGTTTTAATTTTCATTTATCTGATGATTAGTGAGGCTGAGCATTTTTTTCATGTGTCTGTTGGCTACTTGTATGTAATCTTTTGAGAAGTGTCTGTTCATGTCCTTTGCCCACTTTTTAATGTTTTTTTTCCTTTCACTTAATTTGAGCTCCTTGTAGATCCTGGATGTTAGGCCTTTTTCAGATGTATAATTTGAATTTTTTCACCCATGCTTTGGGATGTCCTTTTACTCTCTTGCAGGTTTCTTTTGCTGTGCAAAATCTTTTCAGTTTGATGATGTCCCACTTGTTCTTCTTAGCTTTTATGGCATTCACTTTTGGGTACTTAGTCAATAATTCATTGTCTATTCCGATGTGCATAAAAGTGTTTCCTACATTTTCTTCTAGGATTCTTATAGTTTGAAATTTTATGTTTAGGTCTTTGATACATTTTGAGTTGATTTTTGTATATGGCAATAGGTAGGGGTCCATTTTCATTCTTCTGCTTGTAGTCAGTCAGTTTTCCCAGCACCATTTGCTAAATATGACCTCCTTTCCCCAGTGATTGCTAATGGTGGCTTTGTTGAAGATTAGTTGGGTTGAGAGACCTTGTTTTTGCTTCTGGAATCTGTCCTGTTCCATTGGTATGTCTACTACTGTACCCATACCAGGTTATTTTGGCTACTGTAGCCTTGTAACAAAATTTAAAGTCTAGAAGTGTGATATCCCCTGCTTTGTTACTTTTGCTGAGGATCGTTTTGGTTGTTTGTTCTCTTTTCTGTTTTCAAATGAATTTCTGATTGTTGTTTCCAGGTCTGGAAAAAAATGATGTTAGTAGTTTGATGAGTATTGCATTGAATATCTAGATTGCTTTGAGTAGGATAGACATCTTGACAATATTAATTCTTCCAGTCCATGAGCATGGAATGTTTTTCCATTTGAGTGTGTCATCCTCGATTTCTTTGAGCAGCATTTTGTAGTTCTTGTTGTAAAGATCTTTCACTTCTCTGGGTAGGTGGATGCCAAGGCATTTCCCTTTTTTTGTGGCTATTTTTAATGGGATTGTGTTTTTATCTGGTTTTCCACCTGCTTGTTGCTGTTGTATAGAAATGAAATTGTTTTATGCATGTTGATTTTGTAATCTGAGACTTTACCAAAGTTGTTTTTCAGTATAAGGAGGAATTTGACAAACTCCTTATCGTTTTCAAAGTATAAAATCATATCATCCACAAAGAGAGAGAGCTTAACTTCCTCTTTTCCTATTTGGATACCACTAGTTTTCTTTTCTTCCCTGATTGCTCTGGCTAGGACTTCCAGCACTATATTAAACAGGAGGAGTGAGGGTGGGCATCCTTGTCTTGTTCCCATTCTTATGGGGAATGCTTCTAGCTTCTGCCCCTGGAGCAATGTTAGCTGTGAGTTTATCATAGATGGCTCATACTGTTTAGAGTAATGTTCCTCATATGTCTAGGTTCTCAAGGGTTTTTATCAAGAAAGGATGCTGGATTTTGTTGAATGCTTTTCCTGAGTCTAATGATATATCATGTGGTTCTTGATTTTACATCTCCTAATGTACTGGATTGGGTTTATGGTCTTGCAAATGTTTAACAAACGTGCATCCCAGAAATGAAGGCCACCTGATCATTGTGGATGATCCTTGAGATGTGTTGTTTGTCTGATGTGCTAGAATCTTTTTGAGAATTTTTATGTCTATGTTCATCAAGGAGATTGGCCTGTAATTCTCTTTCCTTGTTCGGTCTTCGTCAGGTTTGGATATCAGTATGATTTTCTCTTCATAAAATGAGTTGGGGAGAATTTCATTGTTCTCGATTACCTGGAATACTTTCAGTAAGATTGGTATCAGTTCCTCCTTGTATGTCTTGTAGAATTCAACTGGAAAGCCATCTGGTCCAAGACTTTTTTTGGTAGGGAGATTCCTTATGACTGAGTCAATATCCTGAATTGTTATTGGTCTATTTAGAGTTTCAATTTTTTCTTGTTTCAACCTTGGGAAGTTGTGTGATGTCAGAAAATCCTCCATTCTCTTTAGGTTTTCTAGTATATTTGCATACAGGTGTTCATAGAAATCTCTGATAATATTTTTAATTTCTTTGACTTTGCCTTTTGTGTGTCTAATTGTGTGTTTATTTGGACTTTCTCTCTCTCTCTCTCTCTCTCTCTGGTCAATGTGGCCAGGGGTCCGTCAATCTTATTTATTCTTCCAAAGAACCAGTTTTTGTTTTGTTGATCCTTTCTACAATATTGTTATCTTCTATATCCTCAATTGTGATTTTATTTTGGTGATCTGGATTCTTCTGCTAAAGTTAGGATTTAGATAATCTTACCTTTTCAGCTCCTCTAGGTGTGACATTAGATTGTTTACTTGTGATCTTTCTGTTTTCTTGATGTGTGTGTTCAATGCTATGAATTTTCCTCTTAATACTGTTTTCATGGCATCCCAGAGATTCTGATAGGCTGTGCCTTTGTTTTTGTTTGTTTCAAATAATGTTTTCATTTCTGTTTTGATTTATGTGTTGACCCAAGGATCATTCAGCAGTATGTTGCTTAGTGTCCATGTCTTTGTATGTTTTGGGGGGATCTTGCTGGTGGTGATATTTATTGTCATTCCACTGTGATTTGAAAAGATACATGGTGTTATTTCAGTCTTATAAAATTTGTTCACACTTGATTTGTGTCTGAGAATGTAATCAATCTTGAAGTATGTTCCATGTGCTATTGAGTAGAATGTATACTTTGGAAATGTTGGGTGGAATGTTCTGTAGATGTCTATTAAATTTATTTGATTGAGCATAAAGTTAAGGTTCCAAATCTCCTTGTCAGTTTTTGTTTTGTTTTGTTTTGTTTGGCCTCAATGATCTATCTAGAGTTGTTAGTGAGGTATTTAGGTTTCCAACTCTGACTGTGTGAGAGTCAGTGTCCTCTCTTAGTTTACTTAGTAGTTGTTCCATAAAAGGTGCTCCTGTGTTGGATGCATATATGTTTAAGATAGATATTTCTTGCTGGTGGATTGAGCCTTTTATCATTATATAGTGTCCTTCTGTGTGTGTGTGTGTCTGTGTGTGTGTTTAAATTTTTCATGGTTTGAAGCCTGCCTTGTCTGATATTAGGATAGCTACTCTTACATTCTTCTTTTTCCCATTTGCCTTAAAGACCATTTTCCAGGCCCCAACTTTGAGAATGTGTTTTGTTTTTGTTGTTGTTGTTGTTGCTATTTTTGTTGTTTGTTTTTTGGGGTTTTTTTTTTTGCATTGAGATGAGTTTCCTGGAGGCAACAAACTGTCAGATCATGCTGCTTTATCTAGTTTGCTACTCTATGTCTCTTCAGCAGCACATTTAGTTCATTCATGTTCAAATTGATTATTGAAATGTGAGAGTTTATCTCTGTCTTAGGGCTCTTAGGGTGTTGCTTTGTTTCCTTTTTACTATTGTATTTGTATAATGTGTATATTTTATTTTGTGAGTGTTCTGTATGCTCTGTTGACTCTGTGCTTGCTTGTACTTTTGTGATGAGTATGCCCTTTTTTTCCTGTGTTCAACACTTTCTTAAGTGTCTCATGCAGGTCTGGCTTGGAGGCAGCATATTATCTTAAAGACTGGATGTCTGGGAAGGATTTTAATTCTCCATCACTGATGAAGCTTAATTTGGAGGTAAGAAATTCTTGACTGGAATTGCTTATCTTTAAGAACATTAAAAATTGAATACCAATGCCTCTTGGCTTATAGTGTTTCTTTAGATAAGTCTGGAGTAATTTTGATGAATTTTCCCTGGTAGGTAGTCTGACTTTTCCTTCTTACTGCTTTTAGAATTTTTTCTTTCATGCTTCCTTTGTGGAAGCAGCTTACTATGTGTCCTGTGGTTGGTTTTCTCATGTGATAACTTGCAAGGATTCTCTGACTCTCTTGTGCTTGAATACTCATCTCGCTAACAAGATGTAAAAAGTTCTTGGATAACTTCATGAAATATTTGTTCCATGGTATTCTCAGTTTCCTTTTCTGCTTCAGGAATACCATCCAGGCATAGACTTGGCTTCTTGGCATTATCCCACATCTCTAGGAGGCTTTGCTCCTTCTTTTTGAACCTTTTTCATATGTTTTTGACAGATTGGTTTAATTTCACATTTTGGTCTTCAAGCTCTGAGATTGCTTAGTTCTACATCCTATACTTGTTACTGTGTTTTTTAATGTCCAAGGTGGCATTCTTCATTCCCATAATTTCAGAATGGGCTTTTCTGAAATTGGCCACCTCCACTTTTACTTCTTGTATGACTTTGGTGAGTTTCGCTTCTAGTTTATCTTGGTTCTCTCTATTCATTTTAGCCATCCAATCTCTGATTTCTGTGACTGCCATCTGGGGCAAGTTGTTTGGGGGAATTTTCATTGTTTGTGACCTGGTAGCTGCCTTTTCAGGCACTGTCTCTTTAGTAGTCTGAGGGTTGCCTTTTTTTCTCATTTATTACAGCCCTCTTTTCCCTCTTTGCAGTTCTCTTTGGTATGGTAGCTCTTGTCTATTGCAATGCCTCTGTTCTAGGACCCTTTCTGTGGTTCAATATAGGTTACTCAGTGAGAGAGGAAGAGGCACTCACTTCTGTTCCTTGCTCCACCTTGTGGCAGATTTCTCAACTGTGGCAGCACCTGCTGCTAGCACTCTATGTAGAGTGGGCTGGGAGATGAGCCCACCCCACCTCATCTGCCATCAGCAGTTTGTAGCCCAGAAGCCTTCCCACCAATGAAGTCTTTGAGTATGTTTTGTGTCACTCCCTCCCTTCTCAAGTCCACATTCTGCTCTTGAAAAAAGAGACATTTTCTTGCCACAGGGGTGTGGGAAGGGGATCTGCCCTGTCAGCATGCAGGGCTTGGAGGAGATTCTTCTTAATCTGACTGGGAAGATGGGCTAGGCACTAGTGAGGTTCACTCTACAGGTGGGCTTTCCCTTCCTGGGAGATGGACAAAGTCCCACTCATGGCTGCTGACCCAGAATGGGTTCTATTCCCCTGGTTGCCTGCTGTTGTGCCTTGTCCAGGACTCCTCCCACCTGTGATTAATGACTCATGCACAGTTGAGGAGGGTGAAGGACCCAAAATATCTTAGGTACACTCACCCACGCACATTCACCAGGCAGGGTTTCAGTTTCTGTGTGATCCTGGCACACAGCAGAGGATGGGGTGTCCAGATTCCCATGTCTTCCATCATTTTCTGGTTTCTATGTGTTAAAAGAGACATTTTCTGAGTGCAGGATGCTTCACCCATCCAAAAGTGTTTGGGGTGCCTCTGTCTATCATTGGTTTGGTCCCTTCTCTCTGCCTTACTCAGTGAGAGCAGCACTGTTCTGCAGCTCCACAGTGGCCATCTTGGATCTTTACTCTTTAGCATTTTTAATTAGTATATTCTTCTTTTTATTAATTCATGCCAAATATTTTTATTTATCTAAATGATGTCATCATATTATATGTATAATACATAATATATATGTATATCTTTCTTACTTATTTCATTCAAGACTATGTTTTCTTTTTTTTTTTTTTTTTGAGTTGGATTCTCACTCTGTCACCCAGACTGGAGGGCAGTGGCCGCTCCC
>NW_007232629.1:0-9826 GCF_000164805.1 Carlito syrichta
AGGGGGAAACCATATTAAGAAGCAACACCATAACATAGTAGGGCATTAACACATCCTTTGCATAGGTGATAGAATAGTTTTTTAAAAATTATATATTTTTTTATTTTAAAGTTGTGGGGTACAGTTAAGGGTTAGGTATACAAATATTTATTGTGCAGGTACCCTTGTTGATGAGGTGTGCTCCTCTTCCACAAACAGATATTGACTACCGTTAATCCCACATTCCCGCTCCTCCCAGCCTCACCCCTATAGTTTCCTGCCAGTATCAATCCTTTTCTTATAGTATTGTGGTAGTTGTTCAAGGTCCACTTCTGAGTGAGAATATGTGATACTCAGATATTTATTTCTTTGAAAGATCACTCAATATTATAAACTCTAATTCCATCCATGTTGCTGGGAAATGATTGATTTTGGTTTTTTTATGGCTGTGTAATATTTCATTGTGTATATATACCCATTTAAAAAAACCAGTCCTCTATTGGTGTACAGCATGGTTGGTTCTATAATCTTGCTATTGTGAACAATGCTGTGATAAGCATACATGTGCAGGTATCTTTTTTATAGAATGACTTGAGTACTTCAGGGTATATTACAAGTCGGGGGATTTCGGGGTCATATGGAAAGTCGATATTTATAACTTGTAAGAATCACCACACTGATTTCCACAGAGGTTGTAGTAGTTTACACTCCCACCAACAATGTACAAGTGTTCCCTTTTCACCACATCCTCTTTATCATCTGTTATTTTTTGTGTCATTGATGATGGCCTTTCTGACTGGTGTTAGGTAGTATCTCAGTGTAGTTTTAATTTGCATCACCTTGATGACTAGTGAGGCTGAACATTTTTTCATGTGTCTGTTAGCTGCTCATATGTCTTCCTAGAGAAGTGTCTATTCATAGTCTATTCATATCTTTTGTCCACTTTGGAATGACCTTGTTTGTTTTTTCATTTCAGCACATTTGAAGCACTTGTAGACCCTTGATGTTAGGCCTTTATCAGACATGGAGTTGGCAAATATATTTTCCCAGTCTGTGGGTTGCCTCGCTGCTCTCTTGATGGTTTCTTTGGCTTTGCAGAAGATTGTCAGTTTAATGAGGTCCAACGTGTCTATTTTATCTCTTATGACCCGGGCATTTCGGGTTTTGCTCAGGAATTGGATGCAGTTCCAAATTCCATATGGTGTGTCCTGCATTTACTAAAGTTCTTATGGTTTGAGGTTTTATTCTTAGGTCTTTGATCCATTTAGAGTTAATTTTTGTGTATGGAGATAGATAGGGTTCCTGTTTGAATCTTCTGTTTGTGGTCAGCCAGTTTTCCCTGCACCACTTACTGAATAGGCTCTCCTCTCTCCAGTGGTGGGTCATGGGGGCTTTGTCGAAGATGAGTTGGTTGATAAAATGAGATTTTGCTTCTGGAATCTCAATTATATTCCATTGGTCTACATGCATGTTCTTGTGCAAATACCAGACTGTTTTGATTGTTGTAGCTTTACAGCAAAGCTTAAAGTCTGGTAGTGTGATGTCTCCTTTTTCTTTTGCAGAAGATGATTCTAGTTATTCTTTGTCGTTTGTGTTTCCATATGAATTCCTATATTTTTTTTTCTAGATCTGAGAAGAATATTGCTGGTAATTTGATGGGTCTTGTGTTAAATCCATAAATTGTCTTAGGTAGAATGGACAACTTAACAATGTTGATTCTTCCAATCCATGAGCATGGAATATTTTTTTAACATGTTTGTGTCATCTATGATTTCTTTGAGCAGTGTTTTGTAGTTTTCATTGTAAAGGTCATTCGCATCTTTGGTTAGGAAGATGCCAAGGTATTTCATTTTTTGGGGGCTATTGTGAATGGCATTGTGCTTTTTATTTTGGTTTCTGTTTATTATTGCTGTGGAGAAATAAGATTGTCTTTTGCACATTTATTTTATAACCTGAGACTTTGTTAAAGTCCTTTTTCAGTGCACGGAGGTTTTTGACAAATTCTCTTGGATTTTCAAGGTATACAATCTTGTCATCTGCAAAGAGAAATAACTTGACATCCTCTTTTCCTGTTTGGATACCCCGATCATCTTCTCTTTTTAGATTGCGCTAGCCAGGACTTCCAAAACTATGTTGAATTGGACGGGTGACAGTGAACATCCTTTTCTTGTTCAAGTGTTTGGTGGAAATGGTTCCAATTTTTGTCTGTTTAGGATTATGTTGGCTGTGTTTCTCATAGATGGCTTTTACTATTTTGGGGTATGTTCCACGTATGTCTAGATGTTAGAGAGTTGTTATCAAGAAGAGGTGTTAGATTTTATCAAAAGTTTTTTTCTGCATCTAATGGTATAATCATTTGGTTTGGTTTTGACATCTGTTGATGTATTTAATTACATTATGGTCTTACGAATGTTGAACCTGTCTTGCATCCCGCGGATGAGGCCTACTTGTTCATGATGGATGATTTTTGAGATGTATTGTTGAATCCGGCTTGCTAAGATCTTGTTGAGAATTTTAGAATCTATCTGCATCAACGATATTGGCCTGTAGTTATTTTCTTCGTTATGTCTTTACCTAGCTTGGTTATCAATATGATGTTAGCTTCATAAAATGATTTGGGGAGAGTTCCATCTTTCCCAGTAGCCTGTAATACTTTCAGTAGGGTTGATATCAGTTCCTCCTTATATGTCTTGTAGAATTCTACTGGAAAGTAATCTGGCCCAGGGCTTTTTTGTTGTTGTTGTTGGCAGTTTTCTTATAACATAGTCAACTTCCTTGATTGGTATTGGTCTATTTAGGGTCTCCTTTTTTTCTTGTTTCAACCGAGGCAGGTTGTATGATGTCAGAAAAACCTCTGTTTCCTTAAGGGTTTAAGTTTGTTTCCATACAAGTGTACCTAGTATTCTTCCATATTCTTTTGTATTTTTCAAAGTCAGATGTGACTTTATCTTAGGTGTTTCTGATTGTATTTATTTGGGCTCTTTTTCTCTGTCAGTCTAACTAGAGGACCATCGATTGTGTTTATACTTTCAAAGAATCAACTTTCTGTTTTGTTGATTTTTTTGTATTATCTTTCTGTATTCTGTGTCCCAGATTTGGGATTTTATTTTGGTGGTCTGGATTCTTCTGCTGAAGTTAGGGTTTTGATAGTCTTGCTTTTCCAGCTTCCTTACATGCCTTGTTAGGCTGTTAATTTGTGATTCTTCGACTTTCCTCATGTGCAGTTGTAGAGATATGAATTCCCCCTCTTACTACAGCTTTCATGGCATCCTAGAGATTTTGTTAAGATGTTTCTTCATTTTCATTTGTTTCCAGGGATATTTTAATCTCCGTTTTGATTTCATCATTGTCCCAGGAGTTGTTTACCATTATGCTGTTTAGTGTCCATGTCTTTGTAGGTATTGGGGGAATCTTTTTGGTGTTGATATTTATTTTATTCCACTGTGGTCCAATAAGGTGCATGGCAAAATTTCAATCTTTGAAATTTGTTTATGCTTGATTTATAGCCAAGGATGTGGTCGATCTTAGCGTATGTTCCACGTGGTGAAGAGTAGAATGTGTATTCTGTAGTCATTAGGTGGAGTGCTCTGTAAGTATCAATTAAGTTCACTTGGTCAAGAGTCACATTGACGTTTCAGATCTCGTTGCTGATTTTTTGTCTTGATGATCTGTCTAGAGTTGTGAGTGGGATATTAAAGTCCCCAACTGTGATAGTGTTAGAGTCAATATTTTACCTAGAAGTTTCTTTATGAAAGTTGGTGCTCCAATGTTGGGTGCATGCATGTTTAGGATGGTTAATTTTTGTTGATGTATTGAACCTTATCATTATGTAGTTGCTTTTTGTATCTTTTTAAAATTCTGATAGCTTATAGGGTATTTTGTCTGAGATTAAGATTGCAACTCGTCTTTCTTTTGTATTCTGTTTGACTGATATTTTACTTCCCATCACCTTACTTTGAGTCTGTGAGTGTACTTTACAGTGAGATGAGTCTCTTGGAGGCAATATATTGCTGCCTGGTGATATTTTATCCATTTTGCCATTCTATGATTTTTCAGTGGTGCATTTATTCCATTCATATTCAGGCTAATTATTGAAATGTGAGAGTTGATCCCTTTTATAATATTACTATAGAGTTGTTTTTCCTGTTTGTTTCTTGTCTTTCTTTTGGTTTTTGCGTTGGTTCATGTGTGTTTTTAATCTTTTTCCTGTACTCTTGTGAAGAACGTTGTTGTTCTTTTTTTCCTTTTCTTCTGTGTTTAATATTTTCTTAAGTGTTGTTTTGTAGAGGTGATCTGGAGGCAGCATAAGGTCTTAGGGATTGGGTATCTGGAAAAAAACTTAATTCCCCTTTACTGAAGAATACTAGCTGGGCTGGGTAAGCTATTATTGGTTGGAATTGTTGATCTTTAGAACTTTGAAGATAGAGCTCCACAGTCTCCTTGCCTGAAGGGTTTCTGTAGATAAATCTGCTGGTATCCTAATTGGTTTTCCATGGTGGGTAATCTGACCTTTTTTCTTCCTGTCTTTAGGATTTTTCTTTTATACCTACTTTGTTTATGCAAATTATTATGTTTCTGGAAGTTGGTCTTCTCATTTGTTTTCTTGCAGGGATCTCTGAATCTCTTGTGTTTGATATTCACATCAATGATGAGATGTGGGAAGTTTTTGTGAATAATTTCACGAATGTTTATTCCAGGGTCGTCCCTGTCTTTCTTTCTGCCTCAGGAAGTTCAGTTACTCTTCAGTTTGGTCTCTTGAAGTAATTGTTCATCTCTTGAAGGTTTTGTTCTGTCATTTTAAGCTTCTTTTCGATGTTTTTGACAATTTGGGTTACTTCTATATTTTGGTTCTCAAGCTCTAAGATTCTTCTGCTTGGCTATTTCTGTTTTCCATGTTTATCAGTTTGTTATTATTTCATTCACAGCATTCTTTACTACTGTTATCTCAGTTATCAACCCCTTTCTACTTTCCTCTATTGTCTTCTCAATTCTTTTTAATCTTTCAATCAATGTCTTGATATCTGGGTTTGTAGTTTGAGACTAGTCATTCTGGGGACATTTCATCGTTTGCATTCCCAATTCTATTTTCTCAGTGTCTTCCCTCCACGGGGTCTATGAGAGACCCATATTCGTCTTTTGATTTTCCTTCATTTGTGTAGATTTTTCTCTCCCTTATCCCTCCTCTTCTTTAATTCTGTTTTTTAGGAAAGGTGGCATTGCACTTACTTCTTTTTGTTCAATCTCCTGTTATTCCTTATGAAGATCCTCTGGCTTTATTAACATCTGATAGTGCACTCTGGGTTGGGTATTGCACTCTTTGCAGTTTTGAGATTTAATTGAGGGGTAAGCTGTGACTCAGAATCTATCTGCAGATCCCAGTATCCACCAACAGGTGTATGGGCATCCTAGAACCCACTTCCCACTGACTTACACCTGTCCAAGCAGTTTTGGTTTAGGATTGTCCCCTGGAACAAAAGGAGGTAAAAAAGGAAAATAATCAAAGAAGATAGGTCACATGGAAGTTGGAGAGAGAGAAGAGTAAGAGGGTAAACAGACAAACAGACTAACGAATGAAAGGAGACACAAAGCAAGAAAGGAGTAAAAAACAAACAAAATTTTCTAAAGAATGCCTGTAATCACACAAAGGCAGTCCAATAAAATAACGCCCTTTGATGTATTCTTCCTCAATATAAACAGGTAATCTAAATAAAAAAACAAACAAAAGTGAACCAAACAGTCAAAACAATAAAATAAAACATCAAAATAAGAAACCAAACTGACTGAGGTCTTTCCTGAATGTCTAAAGTTTCCTCAGCTCTGATCTCTAACCCTCCCCCTCTGCTCTAATTTCAGGCAGATAGGGTTACTCATAGCTTGGTTTAGTTGCCTTGGCTTGCAGCCTGATAGGTCTGCCACCCAGAACCTAGTTGTCTGTGTCTGATTCAGTGAGGGGAGGGGGTTCTCTCTCATGGTTTGGTGAGGTTTCCTTAGGCAACAAGGTGGAAACTGCAAGGAGATGAGTGGTGCAATGCATATCTCTGCCTGGAAATTGACAGCTGTCAGCAGCACCTCACTAGGCATGGGCTTCTCTTGACTTTCCCCAAAGTTCTCTCTTTCTACTCCTCTGGGGTTCCAGTTGATCTGCTATAATGAGTGATGATGGTGTGTGTCTGGAATCAGGCAATGGGAACCAGCTAGATAGCTGAGTCCTGCAGTTTGGTGTGCTGTGGGTGATTTGGAGTCAAAGAGGGAGCTGGAAATTCCCCAGGGCCAGAGACGAGAGCCACAGCGGTGACAACTACTCAGCACCTGGTAGCAACCACAGCAGTAATCCCTTGTGGAGCGCATAGTGCATTGGCTGCAGTTTGCTGCATGGACCAGCTATAGCAGCCACCCCCCATGGAAGCAGTGACTGCTGGGGTGCATGGAACTGCCTTCAGGAGTCACCTTTTGTCTAGATCTTCACAGTTTGACTTTTTCTATCATCATCTTGCCAAGCATCCTCTCTATAGGACATTATTAACAGAGTCATTTTGCCACATTTTCAATTTGCAGGAGCTATAGTAAGCAATTCTGTACCAAGACCCAAAACAAGTTGGATTACAAAAACAAGAAGTATAATTAGCAACTAGTGGACTTGAGTCTCACGATTTGGATGTACATGGAAATGTGACTTTGAGAGGGTTCTTGAAGTCCTTGGTTGCAGTCCAGGGACTGAACTGTGGCTGTCTTTCCTTGTTGAAAGAGGAAGTGGATATTTGGTGTCCCTTGCTGCCACAGTGCAGTTGATGACATGAACTGGTGGAATTAGGTTGTTTCCCTAGCCCTTTTAACTCAGATGTGGTGAATTCAAACTGGTATCCCATTGACTCTGATTGCTGTTGGAGTGGTGAGGATGACAATAAATGGTCCCTTCCATATAGGAGGCAGCTCTTCTTTTGAGAACTTTTTGATAAAAACCAGGTCGTTTGCTTGGAATGGATGACAAAGAGTGGAGGATGGAGTAGGCAAATCACCATGAACATTGGAGTGTATAGTTGCCTGGACCTGTTGTAGAGAATGGAGAGAATTTATCAGAAATTGGTTATTTATTTATTTTAGAATGGGATCCCGCAATCAGGGTAACAAAGAGGGGGTTGCCAAACATGAATTCATATGGGCTGAGCCCAGTCTAATATGGGGTGCATTAAGTATGAAGAAGAGCAATAGGCAAAAGATTTTCCCATTTTTCACTGGTCTCTATTATTAATTTGGTTAAAGTAGATTTCAGATTTCAGTTTATGTGTTCTACCTGCCCATAGCTATGTGATCAGTAAGCACAATGTAATTTTCAGTTTATGCATAGTGCCTTACTAACCTGCTGCACTATGGACGAAGTGAAGGCAGAATTGTTGTCAGAGCCAGTAAAGACCGGAAGCCCAAACCTAGGAATAATTTCATTTAACAAAAACCTAGTAACCATTAGGGTGGGTTCATTTATGGTGGCAATGGCCTCTGCCTATTCAGAAAAAGTATCTACAAATACTAGCAAATAGTTATACCACACATGAAGGGGCTTTATTTCAGTGAAATCCACTTTCCATTTTTTCTCTGGGAGTTGTTCCTTGAGCCCTAATACTGTCCAGGGATCTAAGCCCTTGTTTTGCATTGACTTGGGTGCAGGCTGGGCACATAACAGCTGCCATTGCAGCTATGGTTTTTAAATTATTAATGATAGAAATGATTTAATTGTTCAGTAATTTTTGTGCCTCTCAAATGGATAGTAGAAAGTAGTTGTTTTACCAAGGTATGTCCCAAGGTTTCAGACAGGATAATTTTAGAGTCCTTGATGCACCATCCAACAGAGTCTTTGTGAACTCCTGCTAGATCTGCCTGTTCTTCTTCTTCCTGGGTATAAGTAGGCTGTTCTGGGAGAGATGGAACTGGAAAGGCTTTAGTTATCAAGATAGCCAGAGGTTCAACTGGGAGTTCTGCTGCCTTTTGAATTACCTGGTCTGCCAGGAAGTTTCCAGTCCCTGTGGAATATCTGAGTTCTGACGTCCCTTGCAATGAATGACAGCTACCACTTTGGGTAGCCATTTAGCCTCTAAGAGGGCTATGATTTTCTCCTTTATCTTTATATAATCCTACCTGCCTTGGTAAGAAGACCTTGTTCCTCGTAGAATATGGTTTGCACATGAAATGTAGCAAAAGCATACAAGCTGTTGGTGAAGATGTTTACCTGTTTCCCTGTTCCCCAGCGTAGGGCCTGAGTTAAAGCAATTAACTCAGCCTTTTGAACTGAGGTAGCATGAGGCAACGCCTGTTAACAGATACATCCTGAGCCGTGGTTACAGCTGCAGCAGACCCATGGATTCCCTTTATTACCTGGCTGCTACCATCTGTGAACAAGTAAGCAATAGCTGTACTCAAGAGAGTGTCCCAAAGATTGGGCCAGCTAGCCTGAGAGGTATCCTACATATCTTCACCGTCATGAACTGGCATTTTTGGATTTTAATCAGGCAATGGGGTGACCAGATTGAGGGAATGCGTAGGAGAAAAACCTACTCTATTTTGGTCAAGCAAGAAACTTTAATACTGGATGATATGAGTTTTTGACATCCAGCAGTCAGATCCTCCCTGGAGCAGAGTTTCTATGGTAAGGGGAACAGTCAAAGCTATATTTTGACCAAAATCAATTCATCTGCTTCTTTAACTAGTATGGTCATGGCAAAATGGTTCAAAGACAAGATGACCAGTCAGAGGTCACTGGATCCAGTCTTTCTGACAAATAAACCACCAGTGTCCTCCATGGTCCTAAGTTCTTAGCGTGGACCCCTCTTACAATCCCTCTTTGTTGTGAACGGACAAGTGGGAAGGCTAGGTGACATCTGGAAGTGCTAGAGCCAGGGCTTGGTTCGGGACCGTTTTTAATTGCTGGAACGCTTGTTCTTCAGTACAAGTACAGTTTAGGGGCTGATCCACTGTCATGGCTGTGTACAGAGGCTTGGCAATTTCAGCAAATCCTGGTATCCATAGTTGACCACACCCTGTCACCCCCATACCTGTTTCTTAGGGGTAGGCATGGGGATTTGAAGAATGACTTCTTTACAAGCAGAGATTAGGACTTGTTTACATTCTTTTAGTCAGTATCGCAGGTAGGAAACTTCTGTGGATCAGAGCTGTGGCTTCTTTGCTGATATTCAATAGCCCAAGTTTTGAAGGAGCTGTATCAGAACCTTGGTAATTTGTAAGCAAGTGTCCAGGTTTGCAGCTGAAAGTAAGAGACTATCAACATACCGGAGCAAAATATATTTGAGATGTAGGGTACAGAACCCTGACCAATCCTGTTTCAAGTCTTCCCACAAAAGTTCGGGAGTTCTTAAAACCTTGTGGTAACTGGGTCCAGGTTAACTGACTGTTGTCCCCTGAGTAAGCATCTGTTCATTCAAAAGTAAGGATAGGTTGACTGACAGTGGATAAAGAAATGGAGAAGAATGCATTATTTAAAACCAGTAGAGTATATACCTGATGTTGAGGAGGAAGCAGGCTAAGTTAAGAATATGGGTTAGGAACAGTAGAATGGATAGTTTCAACTCACTTATTTCCTCCTCTTAAGTCTTGAACTGGTCGATAATCAAAGGTTCCGGGTTTCTGAACTGGCAAAAATGAGTGTTCCATGTTGACTTACATGGAATTAAAATATTAGCAGCTAAGAGTTTTTTATATGAGGAGCAATTTCTTTCTGGGCCTTTAAACTCATAGGGTACTGATGAACACGAACAGGAGTAGATGATGCTATTAAACTTATCACCACTGGAGGGTGATGTTTCTACTTTTTTGGTGGGTTGGTCTCTCCCCAGACTGA
>NW_007232630.1:0-14967 GCF_000164805.1 Carlito syrichta
CTCTATGTTCATCAAAGATATTGGCCTGTAGTTCTCTTTCTTTGTTGGATCTTTACCTGGTTTGGGTATCAATGTGATATTGGCTTCGTAAAATGATTTGGGGAGAGTTCCATCTTTTTCAATCGCCTGGAATACCTTCAGTAGGATTGGTATCAGCTCCTCCTTAAATGTCTTGTAGAATTCTGCTGGAAAGCCATCTGGACCAGGGCTTCTTTTTGTAGGAAGTTTTCTTATTACGTGGTCGATTTCCTTGATTGTTATTGGTTTATTTAGGGTCTCAATTTCTTCTTGTTCCAACCTAGGTAGGTTGTGTGATGTCAGAAAGTCTTCCATTTCCTTCTGGTTTTCAAGTTTGTTTCCATACAAGTGTACGTAGTAGTCTCTAATGATCTTTTGTATTTCTTAAGAATGCTTTCTTTCACTTGGTTATAAGTTACTAGATATTGCTTGAGTAAAAAATGATATAAGTATATTCACTCCTTATTTGATTTAGAATTATTCAGTTTAGTGTTTAGACATAAGATTTTTTAGAAGCACAAGTTTATAGTAAGTTCATTATGAATTCATTATAAGTTCTAACACTTATCTAGGAGTTATGTAGGTGATTTATAACACTGTTTTCACTGACTTAGGATAAAGATTAATCGTTAAGGTTTTTACTTAATTCAATAGTTAAAACTCTAAGTTAACATTTATAGAGTGGGTTTTCACTGAACTCATAATATACTAATCAGACACTTTTATGATAGATTAGCTAAAGACAGAAAGCAACCTTGGGGGCCTGGGAAACATTACTAAAAGCTTCTTTTGAGTTCTCTTTAGAAACAAACACTGCAGGATAAGAGAAAAGTAACGAAGACACCTGGACAAGAGAGGAGATTACAAAGCTCTGAAGGTCATAGAAGCACCAGAAGGAAAACTACTGCTACATAAAGAAATGTACACTTGGAAACTTTCTTGAGACATTTCAAGGACTGTAATTCGGGACTTTGGACTAAAACTATCATTTTTGGTTTTATGATAACGACTCATTAACTAAAAATAGAGAGTGTTTTTGGCTTGTTTGTCACTTCTAGATCGCTAGATGGTGGTAACTTTTAAAGCATATACACGTGAAGGAATTTTCTTTGTCTTGCCCCTTTATGAATGGTATAAATGCTCTGTGTTAACCAGCATTAAATTGTCATCTGTTCAGGAAGCAGGTGTCCGAGTATAATATTTTCATCTTTCACCTATCCATCTCTCCTTCAGGAAAGCCCACGACCCTTGTGGGGCTGGACCCCCGCAGTCTTTCTTATCCGCAGATGTCTTTTGTCATGTCCTCTCCAAACATCATGCGGAAATGTGACCGCCAGTGTTGGAGGTGGGGCCTGCTGGGAGACATTTGGGTCAAAGGGGATCCCTTGAGAATGGCCTGGTGCTGTCCTTCTGGTGGTGAGTGAGTTCTCCTTGTTAGTTCTCCCACAATCTGACTGCAAACAAGAGCCCGGCACATCTTCTCCTTGCTTCTGTTCTTACCATATGACACTGGATCCCTTTCACCTTCTGCCACGAGGGGAAGCAGGTTGAGGCTTCATCAGAGGCAGATGCTGGCCTCATACCTCCTGTGGTCCCTAACCTCTTTTCTTGAAAAAGTGGCTGGCGTCGGCAGGTATTCCTTTAGAGCAATGCAATATGGCACAAAACACTCACCACTAGCTTCATGGCTAAGACCCCTCTAACAGATATAGATTAACAAGAAAAAAGCATACCACATCTAGTTGATGTAAGTCTTCCACAACACTGGAACCTTCTGAAACGAAGAACCTAATACCTGAGGCAAACTGCATATTTTAATGACCAGCCATGTTGGAGCAAGCTTGGGGGACAAAAGTGATCTACTGGTAGTCATTTAGAGGTAACACAGCAAGTCCTGTTTGTTGAGACTCTTGTTGCCTTTCCGTGTCCACATATCTGTCCTCCACACTAGTCTCATGAGCTTTTCAGGAGAAGAGTGAGAAAGAGGTCAGAGAGTGACCTTCCCGCTTCAGTGGTTTTCTTAGCTTCTTCATCTTGAAATGCTCAGCATGCCAATTTGTCATATTGCAGGGTATTGCTTTGTGAGCTCTGCCACTGTCCAGCTGAGATCTATCAGTGTCCACAGAAACGGGTGGAGCAGCGTGAGCTGCATGGCCTAACCTGCTAGTGCAGAGCTGACCCGCATCTCAGTGGCTGATGGCTTCTCTTCCTGAATTCTAATTTCACCACCAAATCCTTAGCCCTGCATTGTTGTGCTGAGGAGCACAGTAAGGGAAAGTGGGGAGGACCCACAGAGATCTCTGTCCCTGCAGGGAGCTTGGTCTGTTGACATCCTGTGAGAGCCAGCCTGAGGACCAGCCCCCACCATCTCCTGGACAAATGTTGGCTGCAGCTTGCCCCATAGGCCAGCCTCCCCACCTTGCCTGGCCGGCATTCCCCCTAAGAAAGCCCACTTTCCTCTCCAGAGAGGGAGAAAAATGGTTTTGCCAAAATCAGAAGGTGATGTTGGTGGGAATGTATGTGTGTCCACATATGTATGTATGCATGTTCATATGTATGTGTGTGCATAATATCCCATGTGTATTTGTCCACATGTGCATGTGTATGTGTGTATGTTGTGTGCATGCGTGGAACAAGGCAGGAATGCACACATGTATGTGTCTAGCTGCTTGTATATATGTATGCATGCATGCGTGAATCAGTGTTCTTGTGTTCAAACCTGTGTTATATACATCTATGTTCATCTGCCTTCACATGCACTCTATGATTTATTCAAAGCCAATACTCCTCTCAGTGCCCAGGAGCCCAGGCAGAAGAAGAATTCTTCAACCCTGACTTGGAGGCTGTGCTGGGACAGGTATGACACACACTCGGCCCAACTCTTTCTCCATTTCTCTTAGGGCTCAGTAGTCCCAGAAAGTTCCAGGGTGACCAACTCCTCCATATAGAATAGTTACTGCAGTAGGCAGACCCAGACCCAGGAGGCCTGTACGTGTCCAGAGGAGCTTCCCGTGATCAGGCTGTGTGTCCAGGGACTCAGAGCCAACCCCCTACCAGCCTGTGCCTCTCAGAAAGGGAGCGTAGATGTAGGGAGTTAAGATGTAGGCCAATTAGCCACATCTTAACTGTCCCATAGCTTACACTCCCTACTGAAAAGGAAAATGGTGGTTTTGCTTTGATTTGCATTTTATTTCACTAACCCTGAGGCCAGCAGCCAGCTCCAGCACACCTCTGGGTGAGACTGGAGGGCAGAGTGGAATGAATGCCAGAGTTGCAGGATCACATATAGCTCTTGGAGATGGGGGGTGCCCGGACATCTCTTAAGTCACAGCAGGGCCTCCAGGAAGCTGAAGTTTGCTGCCCTTCCCCTGTCTCTGCAGAGTCAAAGACTGGGAGGGATTATGGCTAAAGGATCTGGGGTCTAGAATTTGCATAACAGAACAAATCCCCTTGGGTTCTGGAGAAATTTAGTTCAGCAGAAATACCATAAGCCTGTTTTGAAAAAGAGGGAGTGTGAGAGGGAAAGGGTACGGTTAGAGCATAGGTAAATGAGTATTGTTTCAAGCTGTATGGGTGGCGGTAATTTGTTACATGACTTTGGAGACACATTGTTCTGGTATTTGTTATAATGAGAAGGAAGACTTTATTTAGGACTATTAAGATAGGTGTATAGTTTATCACAACAGGGACAAGAGATCAATAATTAACCCAGGATATGGCAAAGACAGCTGGGGACTTGGAGGCAAGAGGAAAATGAGGGGGAGTCAATAAATGAAAAATCAATCAGAGGGACACTCAACGCAGGGCAATTCCTTTATACCTACTGAAAAGATTCTTGTTGAAGGTAGGCCAGTGTGATCAGATACCAAGGGTGCAGGAAAAGGAATCTGGTCAGATTTGGAATGTGATTAGATGTCAGTTTGAGTCATCCTCTCTAAAAGGACTTAGTAGTTGGGAGGCTGAGGTGAATGAATTGCCTGAGACCGCGGGTTCGGGACCTGCCTGGGCAGCGAGACCTCATCTCTACAATAAATAAAAAAATCAGCCGAGTGTGGTAGCGCATGCCTGTAATTCCAGTTACTTGGAAGGCTGAGGCGGAAAGATTGCCGGAGCCCAGCAGGGGAGGTTGCGGTGGCCGGGAGCGGCCACTGCACTCCAGTTTGGGTGACAGAGTGAGAATCCAAAAAAAAAAAAAAAAAAAAAAAAAAAGGACTTAGCATGATTCTTGTAAAGACTTGTGTCCTCTGCAAGAACAGATGCAGGGGCCCAAGTTCAAGGCCTTGTTGAGAAGAGGGCTTAGAGGAGCCTGACTATCCTTTGTTTCGGGAGAGATTCTTTGTCCCCTGCAGCTGAAAACAGGTACAATGCCATTTTTAACCAGGGTGATGTGCAGACAATGTTTTCTGCTTTTTTTTACTTGAGGTATAGTAATGTTGGCAAATATTTAGCACATTCGAAGGATGTTCTGAATGTCCCTTCAAAGATATCAGGTTCAATAACTGACAAAGAGCTGAGGCATAAAGTATCCAAGTGACTTTTGGAGCAGCCAGTCTGAGAAGAATTCTCCCATTCTAACTTCTCTACTATGCTGAAAATCATTTGGAAACTATGATGTTGCTTTTATTTTCACTTTAGTCTTGTTTTTTTTTTTGAGTTGGAGTCTCACTATCGCCCAGATTGGAGTGCAGTGGCTGCTTCCGGCCACCACAGCTTTGACCTGCTGGGCTCTGGCGATTCTTCCACCTCAGCCTTCCAAGCAGCTGGAACTACAGGTGCACGCTACCACGCCTGGCTAATTTTTTTGATTTATTGTAGAGATGAGGTCTCATCTACCCAGGCAGGTCTTGAACCTGCGGGCTCAGGCAATCCACTCACCTCAGTCTCCCAAAGGCACGGGATTACAGGCTGAGCCACCGAGCCCGGCTCCTCACTTTAGTCTTATAAGATGACCAGAGTTTCTTAGCAGTCTCACCTCAGTTTGTACCCAAAGGTCCCAGTCCCATCACCACTTCACTTACTAACTCATGGATCCTATTGAGTTTAAGAGGATCTCACTCATTAGAAATGCAGGATGCTTAAGGAAATCACCACTTCCTGTGAAGGAATCTAACTGGATGACCACAGCCTTGTCACAGCTGCTTTTAGCCACAGCTTCTACCTCTTTCCATCAATAACTGTTACTAAACACACACAAGGACACTAAAGTTAAACCCTCATTCCTACGTGTTTGCTGTGGCTGCTTGCTTTCTTTCTCTTGTTTAACTCTTTGGCGAATGGGGTGTTATTAAAGACCGAGAACTGAGAATAGCAAGTTGGGGTACTTTCCCAGTAAAGACAATTCATATGAGAGACATATCTGGGGTACATTACTGAAGAGCACATCTGAGTGGGCATTTCACCATCTCTTTAAATCTTATTACCTGGTCTTCTCATACCTGTATGCATGTGTGTGAAGTGATGGGTAAATTCACTGCATGCTTTAAATCTCATTTGTGAATGGTTTGGCAACAGGGGTTTGTGTGTGTGTGTGTGTGTGTGTGTGTGTGTGTGTGTGTGTGTGTATTAACATATTCACCTGTGGAAGTTTTTTGGGAAGTTTCTTTTTAAAAACAATTTTTATTATCAAGATGTGGGGTACAATTCAGAATGAGGTATACAAACGTTGATTATGCAAGTTGTTGATGTGGTATGCCCCTCCCTCCCTGAACAGTTTCCCTCAGCTGCCAATCCCTCCCCCTCCTCCCCTGACAGCTTCCCACTACTGCCAATCGCTTTCTTATAGCATTATAATTGTTCAAGGTCCGCTTATGAGTGAGAACAAGGAAATTTGTTGCCCAGCGTTAGCACTGGACTGGGGAGTCGAGATGACTCATGAGCTTCATCATGTGGTGCCAAAGGGTTTGTGGTATTTTCCCTCCTTTGAATAGCTGGGAGGTGAAAATAGATGCTAGCGGCAGGTTATAAAGACTATTTTGTAGAATCCATGGGAGTCAAGCCTCCTTCTTGTTCAGGTTTAAATTACATTTACCAGAAAATCTGAACATGTGGCTATATTTGTAACCAAAAGAAAATTGAAGGTTGGAAAATTGGGTCTTTTGGTCTATAGAAACTTCTTTTTGAAAAACTATATCTCGCCTCCTTGTGAGTGTGAGTAATGGTGAGAAAAACAAAGCACAGCACGGGGTGGAAAAACCCTGAAGGTCAATTGGTACAGTATTCCAGGTGAGGTAGAACAAAAGGTATAATAGCTGCAACTGTTGCTTTGGCACAAAACTGACTGTGAGAACACATTGTCACACCCATGTGGAATTGTAGGACAGCCAAGAGAGGGGCACCCCGCTGAAGCAGGGGTGGAGAGCAGGGTCCTTCTTGCTGGGCTCCCTTCCTCTACCCCAACGAATCCGTCAGTCCGTGAGAGAACCTGCTGGCCATGGAGACTTGGAACATGATATGCTTTAGGTTGGTCAGAATGAGGCGAAACTCCTTTATTTTCTAATGAGCTTTTCTAAACATTTCACACATAAGACATAGAGTCACATTTTCCTGTAAGGTGTATATAGAAGTTAAAAAAACAGCTAATTTTGACTAGAAAAGCATAAAGGATGGGTACAGAAAAGCATAAAGGATGGGTACTAGAAAAGCATAAAGGATGGGCAGCCTAAATGACAACACTCATTGAAGCCTTCTCTGAGTGTCTGCTCTCAAAACTCTTCCTCCAGGTCAAGCTGTTGAGGCCCAGCTCCCCGCCTGTCCTCTGTCCTCTGTCTTCACGCCCTCTGCCCAAGGGCCTCTCCCAACAGAGAGCTCACCTGTCAGCCAATATCTACACTGCTCAATGTAGCATCTCTGTGGGTGTGGGGTTACTCCTCTTAAACAAGTGACAGGTGTGTCCAATGTATGTCCAATGACCTTGAGACACCAGGGAGCCCCTTCCCAGGACCTGGCTTCGATTCCCTTCCACAAAGTGCTGCTTCTTTGGTGTGAAGAGTGCACAAGCCCCACAGGAACCATCTCCTTGGGCCCAGCCTCAGCTCAGGGGTTCACAGGGCTGCTCTGGGAACAAAAGCGGGTGGTCACCTACATCTAGAATTATTTTAGATATAGGTGGTATCACCAAGAATTCTGTTTTTTGTTCTTCTGAATGCCTGTTTTTTGAGGTTGATTCTTGCTTAACTAAGTCACAGTTGCTGTGACTCAGTTTGGTCTTCATTGTGCTATGTAAAAAAAAAACCACACACTCACATACTTGAAATAGTTGGATACTGCATACATTACATGAAAAATACATATACATATTTAGAATTTCTCTTATAATTACATTTTAAAAAACCATAGTTATATATTTAGAAAGGAAAATACTGAAACTGAGTTTTTTTCTTTGTTTTGTTTTGGGACAGATTAGGTCAACTCAGACTTTATGGGCACCTGAGGGATAACATCACAAATTCTCATTTGAGCCTTCTGGAAGACTGTGTCCCATCCATGAGGGAAAATCACAAATAAAGAATGATTCATACACACTGAATTCTGCCCTCGAAATGGCTCAGTCCCTGAGTGGAGCAAGGGACCTTCCTATACTCTGACAGGGAGTAGGGGTCATACCTCCCTGGAGAAAGCTTGTGTGGCCCAGAACCTCTTCAACTGGTCAGGGACCAACTCTGATCTCCAGTCACAAACTGTTGGCTATGACAGGAAATGGGAAAGTAGAGAAGGAAGACAGATGATGGCAGAAGATGCACAGGTGACAAGGCTCTGTGTTACCTGGTACAGCACGAAATGACACTTTTATGATGAAGGTAACAGGTACAGGATGTATATCATAGTCCCTGAGATAGGAATCCAATGGGACACCTGAAATGAACATTACAGCAGGTGGGCTTCACCAGACCATAGACAAAGCAGCAGAAAAGATGATTGAATTGGAAGGTCAATGTTCAGGATAGATGCAGCATGACACAGAAGACATGCCAAATAGGATTCATAATTCGCAGGTCATGGGAGTAGATTCATTCTAGACAGAGAGGATGGGGGGTGGGGTGGGAAAAGTGACCTCTCAGTCAGACTCCAGCCTGGCCTCATTCCCTGAGTGTCTGGTCCCTCCCTGGCCAGGACCCTCTTCAGAGCCCAGATCCCTGAGCCCCCACAGCTGTCCCTCACAGCATGCCCAGGAAACCTTCACTGTGCACTCTTTGCCCACCTGCAGGTGGGTATTTACACCTGCTCAGGGTGACCTTCACATCCACAACAACCACCTGGTAACAGTTGTCCTACCTACTCAGTTCCCCTCACACAGGGAAACCCAGTACAGCCTCTGATCTGCCCACAGTGCTGACCCATTGATGGGGAATTACTAGGAGGCCCAGGAGAACAGATCGTGACAACAAGTGCTATAGCATGCAGACCTCAAGGATGAAATTGTAGATGTTCTTGAAAGGCCACTTCCAAGAGATTAAGGGGGGTTTCTTTTGGTGAACTGTAGTTGTATGTTTTGGGTATCATTTTTCTTCTAAGTCATGTTTACCTAGCTACAACATGAACTCTCTTAGTGATGTTTTTGTTAAAATATGCATAATTCTAAACATTTCCCAGCATTAGTTTTCTATGCTCCAACTTCCTGTATAATTTTTTCAACAGAATCCATATTTGTCCTCCTTCCCTCCATACTTCTGCCCCATCCTCTAAGCAGAGTTCCTGAGGATTCCACCTGCGTAAGGTGAGGGAGAGGTAACCATCTGACACGAACCCTAACATGGGCTGGGAGATGTGCCATGTGCCAGGGTGATCTTGTGTATGCCATGAGTGGGTGGGCCCTGGAGAGAGGGAAGATGATCCCCACAGGGAGGCCCCTTCAGGCCACAAGGGAGATGTCATCTGTGGGGGGTGCAGGGGGAAGATGCAAGAATGGGGGGATTCATGAGTTGTGGGAGAGTGGGAGGAGACACCTGAGTGGAGTGGTTTATGAGGGCTGGGAATGTGGGGGGAGATACTTGAGTTAGGGGATGTGTGACGATGCATGACTGGAAGGGTGCATGGGGGGTGGGAGTGCGGGAGGAGACACCTGAGTGGGGGATGCACGAGTGGCGGGGTGTGAGGGAAGATGCGCACCTGGGGAATACATGAGTGGTGAGGTATGGGGGAAGATGCTTCCCGAGTGAGTGGTAGGACTGTGGGGAAAGAAATGTGAATGGGGACACCTCCGCGGTGGGGGTGTGAGGGAAGATAAAGGAACAGAGGACGCATGTGTGGTGAGGATGTGGGGGAAGATGCATGACTGGGGGATGTAGACACGGCTGGGTATGGGAGAAGGAAAACGGGAGGATGCGTGAGTGTTGGGGTGAAGGGAAGAGGCACGAGTGGAGGTCGCATGAGGGGTGGCGTGTGGGGTGAGGGCGGGAGGAGGGATGCATACGTGGCGGGGTGTGGGGGAAGAGGCACAAGTGGGGCGATGCATAAGTGATGGGTGTGGGGAAAATGCATGAGTTCTGGGGATGTGGAGAAGGTGCTTGATTGGGGGCATGCATGCATAGTGAAGGTGAAGGTGCTGGGGAAGATGCATGGGAGGTGACACCTGAATGGTGAAGGTGTGAGAGAAGACGCACAACTGGGAAATGAATGAGTGACAGAATTGTGGGAGATGTTGCTTACAGAGTGGGGGGATGGTGCTGCATCAACAAACCCACTAACATCCACAGGACACGGTAGGGAGCAGGTTCTTTGTTCACTGATCCCATTTATGGCCATTCACAAATACTGGGTTGTAGTGAGAGAGGTGCAGAGACAGATTAGTCAGATCTTCAATGTAGGTTGAATGTGAGAATTTGGGAAAAGGTTCAAAAAGAAGAAATCAAGATATGCTTGAGAAGGGGGTGAGAGTTCTAGCCATGTCGATAAGAACATGGCAGCTTTAACTCTACATGTTCTTAGAAAGGGCCAGTAACACTGCAGAATAATGGTGGTTTTCTGAGGATGGCAACAGAAAGAGAGAAATGTAACTTCCTAGATTTGTGGGCCCTGTCTTTTAAGTCCTTTTTGGTGTATCTGTACTGCACTTAAAAATCCCATATAGCTGGACCATGTAACCTAACTTAAAATTAAATTCCCCTTAGTCATTTATCCGTTTCACATCCACTTTTCTTTAAACCATTTGGAAACACGGAAAGTCATGCTTTCTGCCCCCACTGGCCTGCTCTTCTGCAAGTCTGGTTTCTGCCATTCATCTCGATGTATCCAGCTGACCTTGATGCTTCAGTCTGAAATGTGAAGGCAAGAAGATGGGAGATGGGAACCAACCTGCACAGGCACCCACTCAGTGCTGGAGATCTTGCTGGGCACTTCCACCTCTTTTTCTGCTTGAATTCCCTTGGATGTCACAATCAACTCCTGGTTTGTTTCCCACCTGGGGGAATCTGGGCTCCAGGTGGCACAGCCTGTGCTTGGTGAAGGATTTCAACTCTTGTCTTTCCCACTCCAAAGCCCACAGCCACCTCAGTAAGGAACACACAACCTTGGCTGGGAATAGCCCCCAGTTGCCATAAACACACTCTGGGCTTGGAGGACAGATTGCCTCATGAATGAAGAAAACCTCGTGGCTCAGAAACACACTTCTGGAGAAATGCCATGCATGTGCCTTTCAAGAAGCTGGGGGCAACTCCCATTCATCCAGGGACCAGAAATCTCAGGTCAAGACCCTGATGCTGGCTTGGGTCTCCTCCCAGACCAGAGGCTGAAGCTGTTTAGGCTCCTAATGGCTTATAAAAAGATGTAGAAGACACTGATACTTAGTTTTGAAAATTTATTTCAGAGTGAACTCAAGAACCTATAAAGAGAAAATTAGACAGAAGCCAATGCCTCCTGTTTCCGCACGATGTGTAGGAGGACACCTGTGTCTCCTGCAGACTTCAAGAAATGTAGATGACTTGAACTTTGCCCTCTCTTCCATGGATTCTTTGAAGCGGATGTTCCTTTTCCAGTTTCTCTATTTTTACAGGGGTTGTAAGGCTGACTTACTGTTTTTTAAACAGGCTGAATAACTGTTGTTTTCTTAACAGTGACGATCTCGATAGTTCGCACATTTGTGGCCACCCCAAAGAGCAACGCGGCTATGAAGGCATAAATATGACCGAAGACCACTTTCAAATAGACCTCTACTTCATGACTTTGTGTCACTTTCTGCATTCTTTTTGAAGGGGACCGGCTGTTGGTAATTCCACTGGAACCTGTTATGAGGCGCCGTGGGGGGGTCCCAATCTACATGGCAATGTCAGCTTCTGTTGTTGCAAATCCCTTTCTAACTGCACTTCTCAGGAAGACAGTCATAATTCAGTTGAGGCACATTCCTTTGCCAATAGGTATTAAGAGAGGTCTTTCCAAGACCACAGGGGACACCTTCCCTTACGTGTCAGACATCGGTCATTTCTGTCAAGTGGTGTGTATGCAACCCAAAGCAGGGGACCCACTTATTAACAACTGATGGGATGAAACATCTTCCTGCAGCTGGGGAGGATGGATGATGTTGGTACACTGCAGTCTTCCACACATCTTATTCTGATCGACACAAGGATTGTATCTAAATGATCTTATATCTCTACGACAAAATCCAAATGCGTGGTTTTGCATATTCATTCTGTAGCAGAATTCCCCACTATCCTGAGCACCTTTACCAAAGATTTCCTTGTAGTGCACATGGTGACTAGTGCAGTTCCCCTCATGTAGTGGCCTTCTGCAGTGCATGGGGATCCGTTTGGCATATAATAGTTGTCAGGGCATTTTAGGGAGGCTATGAGGCAGTACTCTGGAAGGTCACAAATATTTTTGATAGGTCTGCAGAGAGTCCTAGCAGGGGAGTATCTGCAGTCTGTGAAGAATGTGTCTGCATGACAAATACTTCCCATCTTGTAGTGACCGTCGTTTTTGCAACATCCATTGGTATAACATGGCTTGAAGAAGCCACAGTCATATTGTTCCCCATCATCTACCACATAGTTCCTACAACAAGCCTGTGCTAAGGTTTTATTAAAATAGTCTATCTAGTTTAAAAAAACACACTTGCCTTTATTCCACATTGTGGAAAATAAATGTTGTGGATGCATATAGGTACAATTACTGAATGCATCTGTTATCCCTGGGTATCTTTGCATGATGCAGGTTGTCCTTCTCTGGCATCATGCACTATTTAGTAGCATAATCAGAACCAAGATTACTGATAACCCTGTTGCTTGCTACAATAGCTATTATTATGTCATGTCTCTCTAGAGCACCAACAAATGCCAGGCAAGGTGTACAAAGCCCCAACTGCGCAGGGTTATGGTGATCTTCATGTGTCAACTACACTCAGCATATTTATGATCATTTTGAGACACTTGGTATCATTGTTGCATTTACTACACATTGCCTGGGAAACCTGACCTTGGCCTTTTTAATCCAGCTATTATGGGAATCAAACCACATAGTAGGAACCCTGGGATCCACAGTGATGTTTGTTTCAGAGAACAGGTCATCCATCTCCTCCTGTCCTAGGCTGTACATAGGTCCTGCTGTACTGGGGTCAGCCACTATCTGGGAAAAAATGTGCTTAAACCTTTGAGAGCCCTCAAGGGGCTTAATTTCGTAGGTAAGGTCATCTAGCTTCATGACTCCTTTGCATGTGCTCATGGTGACTCCATAGCACGTGCTCATGGTGACCATGGATAGAGGAACCTCCTCCAGGTGGCCGAATTAGTAGCAGTCTGAAGACATGTAGGGGTAATCCATCTGCAAGTCTCCTTGGTCATCCTGAGTGGTCACCAGCAGATATCTGGGCCAAAACAGGTTATTTCTCCTCATGCAGAGGACATATCTTTGGCCCCCAAAATGCAGGCTGTAGGAGAGCCAGTCTGGCATCTGAATGCCTTTGCCATGCTGCGTCTTCTTCCTAGGAATCACCACCTCAAGGAAGTCCACCGTGAAGGGTGGACTGGGGAGCACTGAACTGGAGCCAGGAGTTTCCCAGAGCCCCAGCAGCAAGAGGGGGGCCCTGAGGGCAATCTGTCCCTCTGCTAGCCTCATGTCCCATCTCAGGAGCATTCATCCAAAGAGAATGGGTCCACAGAGTGTCCTCAGTGGAGCCAGGTCTGAACTGAATGCTGTGGCCACTTCACCTAAGGAGATTCTGACAGAGAAAAAAGGACCTCCTCGGATGCCCTGGGTAGGTACCTGGACAACTGGGAGGGCTAGATTACAATCACAGGCATGGTAGTGGGTGGGCCTGGGCACTATGTCCGCTGCCGTGACATGAGAAAGGGTTGGGAGCAGGTCTATGAAGGCTCACTCACCTGGAAGAGAAAGAGGAGAGGGGAGTAGGGCTGTGTCTCTTTGACCCTGATCAATGTTTCCTCTTCCTTTTGGATCTGTACAATTCAGTTACCATATTTTCAATGTCCTTATCTACACATTCTCTCACCCATGTGACTCTGGGTCAGTTTCTATGGGTTAATATTTCTCCTTATTGTGAGTCACATTTCTCACTCCTTTGCTGTGTGAAGGTAGACATTTGTAAATTTTACCCTTGGGTGTCGAGATTTTTTTCTATTCTTTACAAGTGGCCTTGTGGTTGCTTTTGGTTTTGCTTCCCATTTTTTTGGCTTCTGCTTTAAAAGTCTTTGGGCTTACCAGATAAGCAGTTAACAAACACATGGCAAATTTTTCTCCAGAACTATATAAAACCCTTCTGAGATCTCTATCTGAATCTCTCTGAATCATGAGGTATTTAAGGTCTTGGATCAGAAGCTCTTCTTGACCCTGTGTGAGCTCCAGCTCTTGTCTCTCTCTCCCTTCTCTGTGGGTCTTTCTGGTCATTGGTGGTTTCCTACTATGCCTGTGCTGATCAGCCCTCCAAGACATAAGGGGACCCTCTGCCAGGTCCAAAGTCTGAGAACAAAAATTTCACATAGTTTTGTCAATTTTGTCATTGTTGATGGGGATAGAGGAAATTGACGACCCGGTCATAATCTGAAGCACATTTTCTCAGGAACTATAAATATTTCCTCTCATTTTGGAAATGTAGTCACTCCTTAAGCATCATGTGTTGAAAACACAGATGTATTTTAAAGGCTGAATCATAGTCATGCTTTATCTTCTATGTACTGTTCTACCCTCCCTCACTTTCAACTTCTGTCTTCAATGACATATGAACACTTATGCATTATGCTGGGGTGAGCTTCTCGTGGCTTCTACAATGGTAATTTCCAGCTCCTCACTGCTGTTGCAGATGGTGGGTTAGACACCAGGATCACTTGTGACCAGCAGGGCTGCAGAGTTTGCTTTTCTGCAGTGTCCAGGACCTCATCCCCTTTCTCCTGCCAGCTGAAGTCAGCTTAGAACCTCTCTCTTCAAGCAGCGGCCTTACTGCCTGTCTCAAAGGCCTTTTGACTGTTCTGAACCTGTGTATGTTAAACCCCCTTCAGAAAGGTAGGGGCATTCACGTTTCATCATAATTTCAAATACTCTTGCTAATTTTTGTATGTCTGGCACCAGGCAGCATCTACTTTTTTGTCCAAGTTATTGCATTTGTGTGTGTGTGTGTGTGCGTGCATATATACCAAAATATATTTTACTAGTTGTGTTAGTATATGTAGTGCAGGAAAGAGAAACCTTCCCTTGGAGAATCCATCATATTGGAAAATAACTAAAATGTATAACATATAAAAAATAAAAAAAAGATAAAAAATGGTCAAGTTCTAGTAATAGAAAACCTCAGGAGTATGAAGACAGCTTGCTGGTACACATGTAAAATATTACTAGATGTTTATAGTAATTCTGGTAAAATAATATGAAATAACTATAAGCCACTTCTCAACCATGCAATTCAAAGTATTAGAGAGATGATTCAAAACATCATTAAGTCTGTTATTAAACTGTTTTTTTTTTTTTTTTGAGTTGGAGTCTCACTCTGTCGCCCAGACTGGAGTGCAG